>NW_028318760.1:0-227500 GCF_062004578.1 Staurois parvus | reverse complement strand
CATGGCTACATCCCAAAAAAAATGGAGATCAATTTTCTGGGTTGTCAGTGCCAGGAATATTTATCAATCAATTATGATTTTGCCTAATGACTAGAAAGTGGATGAATGTTACCTATGTACTGTTCTCCTGCCAATTAGGAAATGTGCAAGTTTCATGCCGTTTATATTTCATTGTAACATTTTTCTCTTTTATCTGTCTCCTTATACAACTTGACCCCCTCCCCCACCCCATCATCACTTGTCCCATATGCAAATCTATGGGTCACCGCCCCACTCTTTAACTATCTATTTACTGATCAATGTGTCTCATTTTCTATCAGCTACAGCTCAGATCTCACATTATTATACAATTGCTGATTGTATTTCACCACTAGTCTGATTGAATTCACAATTCCTGGTCAGTCCCGTTCCCTGACCTGTAATAACCTTTAGGGCCAGTTCACACTACATGTGTTTCAGTTGCTTTTTCGGCATCACAAACGCACAGAAAGAAGGTTATGTGGTTGTCAATGTCATAGTTCACATCAGCGCTTGCATTTTCAGTGCATTGCAGGTGCTGTAAACAAAGTTGACCACGCTGCATTGTTTCTGCACAGAACTGTACTGGAACACATTGAAACATCCTTGAATGTACTAAAACGCACATGTCTCTAACTACATTGAATACAAAGAAAATAGAAAAAAATAAGTGGAAGGGATACAAAAATGCAATGTTAACATGTCCAAAACGCATCCAAAATGTACTGGAACACACTAAACATGCATGCCAAAAGGGCATGAAAAAAACCCATCAGGAACACATCTAGACTGTTTCTATAGTGTGAACCGGCCCTTAGGACTTGTTCACACCATTGGTGGTGCAGAAACCCATGCAAGAACACACATTTTCCAGCAAAGAAATGCAATGCCCTCTGTAGATGTGCGCAGGTACCATGATGAAAACGTTATTGCACCTACACACGTCTATTAAAAACAGCCCCATTCACAGCCACAAAAACGCATGGCACCACACTACTGTGCGGTTAGGTGCGACACACTTGGAAAATAGCTTTCCTGCAGTATTTTGGCATGTTTCCACGTGTTAAGCAGCCCATTGAATTCAATGGGCTTTGGGAAAAAATAAATATAACAAACACAAAATGCCACATTCACACAGGTCCTCTGGCCTGTACAGCATGAATGAGTGGGTTGTTTATGTGGCTAGAGCCACCTGTTACACTATGGGGACACAGCAGCTGTATGAACACAGGTTTTAATCTGACAAGTGTGAAAGCGTGGGGAAGTGGCCCTGAATGCTCACTGTGTGTTCAGGGCTGTACACCTGCAACCATATGCTTGTCAAATTAGGATCTGCAGTATTCACATAGTGTAACATAGGTTGCATGCTAATGGCGACAGCCACAAAAACCAAACACTGATTCACACTCTACAGGCCACAGCACCCATGTGAATGAGCCCTCAATTACACAACGTTTGATTTATTAACTTAGTACAGGTTTATCATTTGGATTGAACAGGAATTTGTTTGTGATTGTGTCCATGAAGAAAATGTGTATTTTTACCATATATATAATTTGGATATTTTCTCTGGTGGTGGGGGCCTGTCAGGTATGCTGTATGGGGCCCCGTGATATCTAACAGTGGCCCTGGGTGTATGCTTGTGTCTGTGCTACCTGTATAGTTAGGAAGAACAATAAGTTCTTCTATGGAGTATCTTGAACCTCTGCTATGTACCTCCAATGCATCTAGGGATCGGCCACATTTTCCTATGAAAAATAACAAAATTCTTTGTAATGTTTCCCCTGAAGCAAGCGTGAACTAACCCCTTCATATTATAAAGCAGACCAAATTGGCATTTTCCACAATTATGCATAGGCCAGATCTGTGTGCCCAGATAGGACCTCCCAGTGGCTATTCTATGGACAAGGTACACTTTTCTGTATGCCTGATCTATATTGAGCTGCAATAGTCAATACGCTGCAATGGGCAGAAATATTTGGAAACAAACCACATGAGCTCAAGTATCCAAACATTAATGTTCCTTCATAGCAAACCTCCATGATGTACTGTATGGGCCTGGCCCACTCCAAATGAATGCATTGTTCTGGTAGGTCCTCCTATTACAGACTTTAGCTACATGTGGAGGACATTGCACTGACTTTTCCTCAGATTGCATATTATCTGGCCATCTTAAGTCTCGGGAATACAATCAAGAGGATCTGACACTTTTTTAAGGTAACAAAAAATAGTCTTTAATTGACTCAACATAAAAATAAGCCAACATGGCTAAAACATATCTTGAAAATATGGGGACTCTGATATCCGGCGACAGTCCGTTCTCGAACGAGAAGCAATTCTGCACCCCTAAAACCAACACAGAGGAAAGGGATGGTCAAATTGCTGTGCTGCTTCCAAACCACCTCTGGCATGCCAGGGTCTTTATGCAGGTCCTCGATGCCAATTCTTGCCTGGGGCCACAAAATATCCACTGGCCACAAGTGAAGGTGAGTGGAGGACGTGAAGGTGGATTTCTACCAGCTTCAACCGCAAGCAGTACCACTCCTGAAAAATGTGAGCAAATAATCATTGACACGTCATCATGACAGTCAATTCTCAGTGCAGGCTATCTAGAGTGTCTTTCCTTTTTAACCATTTCAAGAGTTCAAGGAAACATTCTTGGAGCATCTACTGTGTTTGGAAAGGCCAAAGGTCCCCCCCTCCCCCAGGCACACTAATGCTTACTTGAAGTGGAGCCCCATCCTGATTGCATGATGTGCTTGAAAAGCTTGACTCTCTGGTATACGTGGCTCATGAAGGAGTGTTCTTGGGATCACACCAAAACAAGGTGCTTGTTCGGGGAGCAATGGACAGGAGAGAGGGGCCAAGGAATGCTGGCATGGGAGCAGCTAAATGAATGATTTTGGCTGCTCTGTGGTAAGCGGCTGCTTTTTAAAAGTCAGCAGCTACCGTTTTTGTAGCTGATGACTGTTATTTTTTGATAGCTGGAGTGTAAATCCGCTTTAAATGTACTGTACAGCATTTCTGACAAACGCAGCTTAAGATATGGTGTGGCCCAAGGGTCAATGTGTGTTTAGAATACTTCCAAAATGCACATACAAAAACACTACATCCAAATGCATGTGCCATGTCTATAGCATGTTAAACGGAAGAAAAATGCACTTACATAATGTTAACATGCGCAAGTAAAAGTAGACAAAATCCACATCCTTTTATTCTGGCTTCACATACATGCATTGTGGTCTAACACCGCACTCCTGGGCAAATCACATGCAATTTGTGTGCGTTGCAATTAGAGACAAATATTTTGCACACCTCAAATTGCACCGCATCCGGGCCAAAAATGTGCAGGACCCTTTTTCAGGGTATGCACATGGGTGTGAATAGGCATGCGATCCAATTTGGCAAATCGCAATATGCTTTGTGTACCAATTTTGGTGTGTTGTTAACTTCACCTAGAAAGCCGCAGCAGGTGGCATGAAGGGGTTGCGGTTGTGATGCGGTGCAGCGCTTGCACAGAAAACACTGCAAATTTCACATCGCATCTGTGTGAAACCAGAATGTGCCAATATGTGGCTTGACAAAGCACAGTGGTCAGTGCAGATTATTTTCAATCCATGTTTTTTGACACTTTTCATTCACTGGTTTAACTCAGGTGATCGTTAATCACAATTATCTCCGGAGATCACATGCAGCCCCTCAACCATCTACACATATCTCTGGAAATCTATACAAATCTCCTTGAAAAAAAGTCTCCTCTCTTCTTCGGAAAACAATTGTCCTCCACCTCATAAACGGGGACAGAGAAGACTTCTCCTTGATAACTAAAATCAGATTATCTGTGCTTAATAAACATACACCAATACTGCAAATGCATTGTATTGTCGAAGGCATTGCACACTAACGCATTGCACACTAGAAATGTCAGATGCGTTAGTGTGTACAGTGCATGAGTGTAAAATGCTTTAGTGCACACTGCAGTGTACAACGCATTGCACACTGTAATACACTGTACAATGTGATACCGTGTACACCCAGATTGTAGACTGTAATGCACTGTACACTATCATGCAGGATAGAGCAACGCATTGCACACTGTGATACCGTGTACACCCACACATTGTAGACTAATGCACTGAACACTGTCATGCAGGCTGGAGCTACGCATTGCACACTGTGATACGCTGTCCACTGTCATGCAGAATCCAGCAACGCATTGCACACTGTAATACCATGTACACCAACATATTGTAGAATGTAATGCATTATACGCAGTATACATGTCCAGATATTCAAAGATTAGCCATGAAGGCCTAGCTGGTTACCTATTTGGCGACCGTAGATAGCCGAATAACGCTACACTGCATCCAGGCAGCTCTGGGAGGGCGGCATATGACATCCTGGCAGAATGCGCTCTCCGTGATTGCTGTGTCCTAAGGACACAGCTGATCACGTGATGTGGTAAAAGGCCAATCACAGCGGCGTTTTACCATGTGATCAGCCATGTCCAATGACACGCTGATCACCGGGAAATGCATTTGCCGGGTCTTGGCTGCACGCTGTCAGAATGTGTGGAAAGTACTGCCGAGAACCAGCAGTTATCAGAGCAGGGGTCAGCACCGATGATCAGTTCCCACCAACAGTTCCGCCCACATGTGGCCAGCAGTGCCACCCACCAGTGCTGCCTCATCAACGCACATCAGTGTTGCTAAATTACCGGTTTACCAAATGTTATAATATAAACCAACAAAATAGCTCATAATGAATAAAAGTCTATCGAGCAAAAAGTAAAACACACAGCAGCAAGTCAATACCACCTAAAGAAAGCTCTATTTGTCTGAAAAAACTGATATAAATTTAAGATGGGTACAATGTGGCATGACCGCACAATTGTCATTCAAAGGGTAACAGTGCAGAAAGATGAAAATTGGCCAGGACAGGAAGGGGGTATGAGTACCCAGTAGGCAAGTGGTTAATATCATTGACCCATCAATACCCAGGAGCTAATGTACAGATAAGTAGCATGTGCACCAAGTGAGATTCTGCTAGGCCCCACCCACAAAATTACAATTACCTGTCCCTCACATTTTATAAACATATTTGCAATGGCCACACTTACTTTACATATAAGGATCATCTCCTCAGTTGAGAACTGTGCTCTCGCCATGTCCAAATGCCAATAAAGTTATCAAAATGTTCAACCAACACAAAACCTCCAACCACTTCTCATCCACTTACACTCCCCACAACCACTTCCGGGTGCGCGCGCACGTGATGACTGACTTCCAGGAGGATAGCCGTTCATGCGCCATGGGGACACCCGTTTGGCGCTTATTTGTTTGCAATCGCGCATTTCTATGCGCGGCTATGATAGCTTTCGCGAATGTGCGTTTCTTATTTTGTTTTTTTAACCTTGGCTAATATATATTTGTTGCCAAAGGCCAAAAATCAACAAAGTGTGGACTATTTTGATACTGTAAATCGAATTGTAGAAAACCTGTAGCTGGCTGCACAGTGAATGTGACATATTCATTAGTAAGTACATAATATTGTGGTGCAAGCGGGTTTTTTTTTTTTTTTTTTTTTTTTTTGGTTTTGAAAAAGCCAGTTTGCACACACTTGCATATTCATGCTCTTACAAGCTACATTTGAGCAGATTATATAAGTATACAAAGTAACTATTAAGGTTGTTAATATATTGAACATAAAATAAACACAAAAACATTGGTCAAACATTTATTTTTCAAATATATCTTCATTTATTTGGTCAGCAGGAATAAGTAGGTACAGTCAATATCTTGGGGAGTCACAAAAATAAGATGTGGCAAAAATAAAACACTCCTGCTCATAAGAGCTTACAATCTAAAGATACTTCTAATGAACTGTGTGTGCACAAGTTATAGCAGGAAACAAAGGGGAAGATGAATCAAGCAACATTTTCGTGCACATAGGATTTACTTACACAATCACTTAGTATAAAGAGCCATTCACAAAAAAAGTCTACAGATCAAAATATCAAGAAAACGAAGCATGTGAAAAAAAAACCCTCCCACCTCTACAAATCCCCTACACATACATTTGTCAGCAGGTTTGTCAGAAAAATGCATTGGAGTCTAAATAAGCAAGCAAAATTAAAACGAGCAGATTTTAAACAAAACGATTGACATGTGTGAGGCTTTCAATGCAAAGAGAAAAAACACAATCATTGTGCAATAACACACAAACACACTTTACATGGCCAAAAATATGCAAACGTTTCCAGCCCACTTCCAAACACAGCCTGAGTGGTGTCTGGGGCAATTCAGCACAAAATCTCTTCTTCCCCCAAACCACACCATGCAAGGACTTAGTCAAAAACCACCCGGCCTAGTAACAGGCCAAATCACTCCCTACTGCACGTCTTTATATAAGCTAGGTTGTATTTGGAGCACGCCAAACAAGGCCCCACACCCAATTAAGCCACACCCACCACTGACCTTAATTTGGTCAGTGAAAGTGTTTTCACCTGATGAATCTGCTTCCTACCTGCATTAACCCTTGGTATACAGGCCCCACAAATCAGAAAGAAATATACAGTGAAATGTACGTGTGCAGCATACAACAGAACATTGAGCAGGGATGTGAAAGGGAACCCCAACTGGAACCTTTATTGCTACTGTGGTCACAATTCCCTCCAGATTCTCGCATGAGTTAAGACAATCACATGACCACATCTTGTATGCAATACTGAAAATGACAAATCGATTTGACTAGTATGGTGAATTTCCCATCAATTGGCAAAACACTCCAGAAATCAAACATCACCAAACATTACACTCTGGGCAAAGCTGATTTACAAATCATGCGACTTACAGTAAAGTTGACCATTTCAATGCAATTTCCAAGACCTCTGACACAGATCTCTATGCAAATTGCCACTAAAGTAGTACATTACTACTTAAGAAATCAGTGTTTGAAACGCACCCATGTGGTCGCTCTAATAGCAGACAATAGGGTGCGACTTTGCAGACGATTTACAACTTGCATGTTGTGCAAATCACATGCCAAGTCCCACTCAATGTGCACGCTATTGGAGCGTTCATATTGTTGTGGTTCAAACTTGGTAGGAGCCGCAAGTAATAATAGAGTAATGAATACACTACTTTTCATGCAATTTGCTGAGAGATCGGTGTCGAATGTCTTGCAAATTGCATTTGAAATCACCATGTACCCCGACTTTGAAATCATGCAACTTCTATGCAAGTCACATGATGTGACTGTGGTGTCAATAACACCACTTAGAAATCTGCTTTAATGTGACCGGGTAGCCCCCAGTAACATTGATTGCGATTGCCATGCAATTGGCATGACAGGCGACTTGCAAATCGTAGACCAAGTCGCACCCTATTGGCCACTGTAGGCTCTGTTCACATCCAATTGGATTGTGAACTCGTGCAACTTCACTGTAAGTTGGGCAATTGCCGCATCGGATTAGATGTGACAGTGGTGTTGGCCCCCAGTAACATTGGGTGCAATTTACCATGCAAAGGGCAAGCTGCTGGCCATGCCAACCACATGACAAGTCACATCCACGGTGTGCAATTTCAGGTGCGATTTGTGAATTGACATCGTACCTGATATTGGATATAATGAATGTGAGTGTATTAACATACGCCGTTTGTTGCAGCGAGAGTTCAAAGGTATTTGAGAATTGTGGCCATTTATTAGCAATTTAACATCTAGACTCAAATAGAAATTGCAATGCTACACACAATTGAAAACACAACTAGTTAGTAATTCTCTAGAAAACACAGTAAAATTGGCAACTTAAAGAGTAATTTTCAATTGCATATAGTGTGAGCGAAGCAGGAAAATCAACAAAGGAAATAAATCTTTGAAGGCGTGCGGTACCTGCCTGCTGGGATAAGGGTCTGCTTTGTATTTGGTGGAAAAATCCATACCAGTATTTGTGACAAGTTTGATGTGTGGATTCACCAACCAAGTCTTTTCTCTCTCGCTCACTCTTCTGTATGTCTCTCTTTATCACTCTTCAGTATGTATCTCTCGCTCACTCTTCTTCATCTCACTGGCTCGCTCTTCTCTCTCTCTGTCAGCTCTTTGCTTGCCAAATCCTTCACAAAAGTGGGTGGAGTGTAAACCATCATTATCAAATCTATTAGTGATTCAGGCCCTTATCTTATCCCATTGTATGACATTCACATAAGGTGCAGCTTTGAAGGTGTTTCAACAGACAAGGCCTCATTCTAATTCACATTTTAGGGATGATTTAGACAGAAAGCAAAGATGTTGCCAGAACATGTATGTGAAGACAGCCACACACGGAGATCATGCTACTTCCTTGCCGTGGTTGGGATTCAAACCGACAACCCTAGAGTTGGGAAGCAGTAGTGCTAACCACTAATCCACAGAGCTACATTGCTAACCCTGCCTGTATTTCTGTGCTGTGAATCAATCTTAGGTCCCTGGGCAAGGTCAGTTTAACTACCAGATATCTCCAATGTGACACAAATGTTGTGCTATGTTGCCAATTCAGATGTATGTTGGTTCTATGTATCCCAATACAAAGGATTGCAATACTAATACAGGCGTACCTCGGTTTACCAATGCCTCAGGGAACGTCATATTTGGGATACAAATGCCAAACCATTTCAGTTAATTGGTCTGTTTACAAACGTTTGAATAATTTGGTATGGGCATGTGGCCTGGTATGGTCCCTTTCCTGACCTGCCGGGCTGCATGCTCGGATAAGTATCTGTTATGGATTTTGGGGGGTACCCCATGCTGTTTTTTATTTAATTTCAGCGTGGAGTTACCCCTTAACATCCATACGAGACCCGAAGGGCTTAATATGGATGGGGGGACCCCACGCCGGGTTTTTTAAAAATTGTTTAGAATTCCCTGCAATACTTTTACATCAACTGTCAGTGGGGAACTCCACCGACAGCTGAAACATGAGCGCTGCATTGGTTTTCGCTACTAAAATGCTGCATGAGTTGATAACAGAACTCATGCGGGATTGTAGGAGCGACAGCCATGTGTTAATGTTTCAACTGTCAGCGGGGTTCCCCACTGACAGCTGAATGTAAAAAAAAAAAGCGCGGGGTCCCCCCTCCCATCCGTACCAAGCCCTTCGGATCTGGTATGGATATTAAGGGGGAACTCCATGCTGAAATAAAAAAAAAAAAAAACAGCTTGGGGATCCCCCCAAAATCCATACCAGACCCTTATCCGAGCATGCAGCCCGGCAGGTCAGGAAAGGGGGGGGGGACGAGCGAGCGCCCCCCCCCCTCCTGAACCATACCAGGCCACATGTCCTCAACATGGGGGGGTGCTTTGGGGCAGGGGGGCTCCCCCCAAAGCACCTTGTCCCCATGTTAATGGGGACAAGGGCCTCTTCCGTTAGTGGGATAATTGGTCGGCCATTTTTTTGGGATTTTAGCATATTTTGTTTACTGGTAAAGTTGAAAATTTTTTTTTTCCAAATTTACTGATAAAAAAAAAATGTGCCAAAATCCCGAAAAATGGCTGACCAATTAACCCACTAACGGCCCGAAAATCGTTTGTTTTTTTTGTTTTTTTCGGCAGAAAAATCGGCCGATTTTAGACCCATCTATGGCCTGCTTTAGATGGGTCTAAAATCATCCGCAAAAAAAATCGGCTGATTTTCGGGCCGTTAGTGGGTTAATTGGTCAGCCATTTTTGGGGATTTTGCAACTTTTTTTAATTGGTAAATTTGGATAAAAATTGGCCGATTTTGCAGATTGGCCGATTTTAGCTGCAATGATCGGCAAATTGGCTGATCTTTTAACAGATAAAAAATCTACACATGAGCCATGACCTGCAAGAAAAAGACGAAAATGAAAAAGAAGAAAGAAAAATGCAGGCCATAGATGGGACGAAAACTGACCGTTTAAAAAAAAAAAAAAAAAAAAATCAGTTGTTCAATGGGCCGACGTTGCCACCAATGGTAAAAAAGATTGTTCGATTTTCGCCCCATCTACGGCCGGCAAATATAATAGCAAAGTAATTACTTCTGTCCCTGCAGAGAGCTGCGCTATTATATTTGACATTAAAAAGTATAAAGGTTGCAACAATGTATCTATTTGTATCCGAATAAAAACATCTGTATCCAAAATGGACACAAATGGATACAATGTTGCAACCTTTATACTTTTTAATGTCAAATATAATAGCGGAGCTCTCTGCAGGGACAGAAGGAATGTTTCAGCTGTCATCGGGGTTTCCCACGGACAGCTGAATTTTAAATTATTTCCGTGCATTAAATAAATAATTTAAAAAATTGCGTGGGGTCCCCCCTCCCATCCATACCAAGCCCTTCAGGTCTGGTATGGATATTAAGGGGGAACTCCACGCTGAAATTTAAAAAAAAAACAGCGTGGGTCCCCCTCAATATCCATACCAGACCCTTATCCGAGCATGCAGCCCGACAGGTCAGGAAAGGGGGGGGGATGAGCAAGCGCCCCCCCCTCCTGAACCATACCAGGCCACATGCCCTCAACATGGGGGGGTGCTTTGGGGCAGGGGGGCTCCCCCTCCCCCCAAAGCACCTTGTCCCCATGTCGATGAGGACAAGGGCCTCTTCCCCACAACCCTGGCTGGTGGTTGTGGGGGTCTGCGGGTGGGGGGCTTATCAGCATCTGGAAGCCCCTTTAACAAGGGGGCCCCCAGATCCCGCCCCCCCCCCCCACGTGAATGAATCTGCGGTACATGGTCCCACAGACTCATTCACAAAAAAACTAAGTGTGGTGTAAAGAAAAAACACAGTACAGGGTCTTTGACAAGTCCTTTATTAAAACAATGTCCCCAAGTAGATCCAACGTCAATCGCGGCGGCAGGGACCCGAAACAAGAAAAAAAAAAAAGTTCCGCTTCCGTCCGAGGCTTCCAGCCTTGTGAAGAAAAGGCTAGATGACATTTCTTATATAGGTATGGGGCGGGGCCAGCCGGGGACATCATCCCCGCGCCTTACCTATGTAGGAATTGTCAACCTGTCTCTCCACTGAGGCTAACTAGCTGAATGCAGGAGACAGTCTGACATTTCTTATATAGCTATGGGGCGGGGCCAGCCGGGAACAGCAAGCATGTGACATGGGGCGGGTCACTCGGATGATGTCCCCGGCTGGCCCCGCCCCATACTTATATAAGAAATGTCATCTAGCCTTTTCTTCACAAGGCTGGAAGCCTCTGACAGGAGCGGAATTTTTTTTTTTTTTTTTTTTTTTTTTTCGGGTCCCTGCCGCCGCCGCGATTGACGTTGGATCTACTTCGGGGGACATTGTTTTAATAAAGGACTTGTCAAAGACCCTGTACTGTGGTTTTTTTTTTTTTTTTTTTTTTTTTTTTGTGAATGAGTCTGCGGGACCATGTACCGCAGACTCCTTCACGTAGGGGGGGGGGCGGGATCTGGGGGCCCCCCGCCCGCAGACCCCCACAACCACCGGCCAGGGTTGTGGGGAAGAGGCCCTTGTCCTCATCAACATGGGGACAAGTTGCTTTGGGGGGGGGGGGAGCCCCCCTGCCCCAAAGCACCCCCCCATGTTGAGGGCATGTGGCCTGGTATGGTTCAGGAGGGGGGGGTGCTCGCTCGTCCGTCCGTCCGTCCCCCCCCCCCCCCCCCCTTTCCTGACCTGCCGGGCTGCATGCTTGGATAAGGGTCTGGTATGGATATTGAGGGGGACCCACGCTGGTTTTTTTTTTTTTTTTTTTTTTATTGTGGACCTTTATTTTTACATTCAGCTGTCAAAATAAATATTATCTAGACCTTTGAAATAAGTAAAATCATTACAGAAATAATTATAAAGGATAAGAAACAAAAATAGAATCACTAGAACTAAGGAAATCTAATTAGATTACATGAAGATATGCCGAGTGCTGTTTATTAAACACAGTAGAAGTGACCGAGTGTCGGCTGTCAGAGGACTCCACAGTAAGATTCACTATTAGGCAGTGGCTAAAAAACAAACGCCCATGGCAGACGTCTAAAATGTGTTCTGCACATGCTCAGTTCTATCTGCCAAAGATACTGCACGGGCATCTAGATTTTTACTGTGTCGATTTCCTTGAAAAAAACGATTAACACATTCTTAATTTTTTTGGAAATGGCAGATATTGTTTAAAGTGAAGTCCTGATATTTGGCAAAGCAAATTTCTAAGTGAACATGTCTCTGCAGTGATTTTTCATGGTGTTAGACGTGCTTCTTAGCAAGTCTGTTTTGTGAGTCTGATTCCGGGCGTGTGTCTTTTTGTGAATTAGATTGGGCATCTGCTTATGGGAGCTGGTCAATAGTGAATTTGGTTGCAGGGTAAAAAATAGACGGTCGCCCATGAAAATTGGGCGTTAGCCCATGAATATGCACCCACGCCCAATAGTGAATCAAGGCCACTGTGTCCGTTGACACACAGGGTGCAGCTTGGCCCACTCCCTCCTCACACTGGCTGTGACTGACAGCAGCAAGAGGAAGTGGCTCCCACTGCTACCGCTGTCCATTAAAGAGAGAGCCAGGAGTGCTTCTGCTATTGTGTACATGGCTGGATCTAGATCGGGCTCTAAGTATAAAGGGGGGGCAGAGCTGCACAGAGAAAGGTGGTTGTTTTGGTTTTTTTTAACCTAAAAGTATATGTAAATCTTCACGTTCTAAAACAACCCATTCAGTTTAAAACAGAAATGAAGAAATGAAAGGCAAAATATTTGTGTATACATACATGATAAATTCCCCCCCCCCCCCCCATTTCTTTTTTATTCGTGAAAAAACAAAACCTGCTGCCTTAACTGCTTAAAGCTGGGTTCAAACTTTTGGGCTGTGGCAACAAGCAAGTTATTGTAACGTGTGAAACCTCATGTGTTGCAAGTTACAAGTGTCCCTGATGCTGTTGACTGCAATGTAGTTGCAGTCTGATCCCACTTATATGACAACAGTGGTTATCTTCTGGTGCCACAGGGTTAGTTAGCTGCTTGTTTTTTTTTCTTAAAGATTATGACCAGGTCGTATAAATTTTGCTTTCTGCTAAAGTGTACATGACATAACAAACCTTGTAACCACTTGCCATTGAATGTACATATGTAAACGTCCAGGAAGAGGTCATAGCTGCATGCATTATTTTGTTCTATTCTATTTTCCTCCAGCCACTCGATCACTTTTACAGCTCTTGGAAGGGTCTGCCACACCCCCTCCCCAACCCTTCCCTGGTACTGGCCAGGGGAGCAATAGATAAAACCAGATAGAGGAGTCTAAAAGACCCCTGATCCCTCAGAGTACTTGTCACTGTCCAGGCTATCACAAGGGATGTTGTTTATCCTTTATAATGGCAACAAAGTTGAATGGAAAGAGAAGTTAAAGTGATGAAATTAAAAAAAAAACATTGGATAAAAAGCTCTGGTTTTAGTAGCATTAGCTTTTGTTTTTTTTTGGGTTTTTTTTTTTGTTTTTGCATTTTTACAGTACATGTCGAAAAAAGCTGTGAGGAGCATTTTAGTAATGTTCAGCAGCATTTATCGATTTTTTTGCTGCTGGAAAAACTATTTATTTTATTCTGCTCCTAGACGCTGAACCTCAAAAAAAGCTAATATCCTAAAGTAAGGTGCATGGACACATAGGATAAGACTATTTAGCTTCTAGGATCAGAAAAAATTGCTAATAACAGCTTCTAGGAGCTTAGAAAACGCAGGTGAGCCTTAAAGCACCCCTGTGCTCTCGTGCAATGCTAATGCACACATAGGTTCCACATGCATATGTAAATTGTGATTGCACCGCACATGTGAGGTATTGCCACAAACCTTAGAATGAGAGCAATAATTCTAGCACCAGAGATCCCTTTAACTATAAAATGGTAACCTGAAAAGGCATTGACTATGGGCAATTTTAGGTACCATTGCTTGCCACCATTTTAAAATATTGTCATGTTTGGTGCCTATTTACCTGGCAATCATCTTTTTATATTTTACCAAAAAAATGGTATTTTTAGGTTTGTGTACAATAAAATGCATTTAAGTGTAATTTTTTTTCCTACAAATTTGCGTTTGATAAGTGGCTGTGCAACTATATTGCAACATAAGTAACATGAAAGAACGGACGCCGCTCCAAACTGACCCTGGGAACCAGACATATGAGACATGTAGGATGGCCTCAGCCACGCCTTTGATCAAGCCCCAATGGGCATTGCAAAATGCATCCGAGGCCAGATGCATCAGAGGGCAAGGCTAGATCGGTGACTGAGGCCATCCTACATGTCTCATATGTCTGACTCCCAGGGTCAGTTTAGAGCGGTGTCTGCTCTTTCATCTTACTGAAGTTACATCAACTGTCTGAGGACACTGCTCCCCTCCTTTTCCCTTGCTGGAAGGGTGACTTTTTCTTACATCCAGCCAACAAGCTCTCTCCATTGTCTATAGTACAACATAAATTGCAACAACCACCATTTTATTCTCCAGGGCCAGAAAATATATAATACTTGGGGATTTTAAGTCATTTTCTAGCAAAAAAATTATGTTGGTTTTAACATGCATGTGAAAAAATGTCAAAATTGGCCCAGACGTATATTGCTTAAAGTGGAACTTCCAGTACTGGTCCCCTGATCCCCTTGAGGAATTGGCACATTTGGGGAGTGTGTACCCAATTTTGACAGGTACCTGCTCCCACTTCCTCTGCGGACCCCTGGGTGATCAGAAGCAGAAGTTGTCCCCCAGCTGTGAAGTACTCTGTTGGATTGTGGGACAGCAAGTGGCTGTTTTTTAAAAGTCAACAGCTACAGTTTTTGTAGCTGCTGACATTTATTTTTTGGGTTTAACTGGAGCTCTGCTTTAAGGTGAGCTCTGATGGCAGCTTCTTTGAGACTTGCATGCTGTTTGAAAGTAGTGGATTACATTTTGCTACTCTTCTCTCCATGTTTTATAGTGCTGCACCACAATGTAACTAAATTATTTTGTTACTTACAATGTACATTTTTACTTTTTAGGAAGAAAAAGGACCAAGACAAAAACAAAATCATACAGCAAATTATGACCAGCAAGAAAAATGAGGAGGAAAAAAAGAAGCCGGCTTTAGATAAAAGAACACCAGCTCAGTTGGCATTTGAAAAAATGCAAGAGAAAAGAGTAAGCTGATTTTCAGGTCTTTCTGAGGTCTTTTTGAATTTTACAGGTGCATTTGATATGTACTTGACCTCCTTCTAGCTCAATTAACCTGCTTTATGGTTCCTATTCAGTTGAATGGGGAAATGAGCAGTTTTTGCATGAACAAAAAAACAGTCGACACAGGCAGTGATGTATTTAGGTTTAGTGCTGCCCTAGGCAACACAAATATCGTCTACCCCCACAGACACTGACCAACACCCCCCTCCTGCAGAGAGAGCCTGACATTGACCAATAACACCCCTGCCCTCCATCTGGGAGAGCTTTCTACTACCCCCCCTCCTTCCTGGCGATAGAGAGAGACACCCATCTTCACAGCTCCTGACATCCCCTGGAAAGAGTCCGGCTCTACATACACCATCAAGCAGCCTGCAGCCTCTCTGTGATCCCAGCTGGTTCACATGGTGTATGTGTTCCTTCCTCTGGGGAGAGGTGCCGCCCTAGGCAAGTGCCTTGTTTGCCACGTGGTAAATACGCCGCTGGACACAGGACCTTACTTTTTCTGAAGCCATAATTAGTAAGTATTACTGTTCTATTGAGAGTAGAAAGAAGTGCATGCTAATGTTTTAATTATACTGTTCTGTCTTTTTTTTTTTTTTTTTTTTTTTTTAAAAGGATAAGTTACTTTTTATGAAAAAATAAATGCACATTTTTTGCAGATAAAAGGAAAAACAGGAGCCTGTAAAACATTGCATCAGGGATCCAATGTCAGGCTACTGCAGACAAGCTTTACACCTTTCAGCCCATACCTCCTGTACAGGACATAATTTTGAAAGTTGCAGGGCTTGTGAATGAATGCAGTGACAGACTGGACTTGTTGCTGTCTTTCACAGATTACTATGAAAGCATGATGCTGCTGTATGCACTGTATTTAAAAATGTGATTTTGGGTGCAGGGAGAGGATTGCCTGCTCGCTGTCACAGGGGGTGGTTTGTTCTGGAGCATGTTACACATTACACCCTAAATGTGGGTGTAGCGTGTTTCAAGTTCACTTTATGGAGCATATCCTTTAAGAAAGCTGTAATTTCCACTACAGTGAAGGAAATAAGTATTTGATCCCCTGCTAATTTTGTATGTTTGCCCACTCACAAAGTAATAATCGGTCTAAAAATCGAAAGGTAGGTGTATTGTAACACTGAGACATGCATTTCTTTTGAATTTTTTGTTGCTATTCTGTCTAACAAATTATGCACTGATTTGCATGTTCATTAGGGAAATGTGTATTTGATCTCCTTCACAAAACATGACTTCGTACTTGGTGGCAAATTGCTTGTTTGGTAATCGCAGAGGTCAGACGTTTCCTGTAGTTGGCCACTAGGTTTGCACACATCTTAGGAGGGATTTTGGTCCACTTCTCTTGGCAGATCCTCTCCGAGTCATTAAGGTTTGGTGGCTGACATTGGGCAACTCGAACTTTCAGCTTCCTCCACAGATTTTCAATCGGATCAAGGTCTGGAGACTGTCTAGGCCACTCCAGGACCTTAATGTGCTTCTTCTTGAGCCACTCCTTTGTTGCCTTGGCGATGTGTTTTGGGTCATTGTCATGCTGGAACACCCATCCATGACCCATTTTCAATGCCCTGGCTGAGGGAAGAAGGTTCTCACCCAAGATTTGATGGTACATTGCCTTGTCCAGCATCCCTTTGATGCAGTGCAGTTCTCCTGTCCCCTTAGCAGAAAAACACCCCCAAAACAGAATGTTTCCACCACCATGTTTGACAGTTGGGATGGTGTTCTTGGGGTCATAGGCAGCATTCCTCCTCCTCCTCCAAACACGGCGAGTTGAGTTGATGCCAAAGAGCTCGATTTTGGTCTCATCTGACCACAGCACTTTAAACCAGTCGTCCTCTGCATCATTCAGATGTTCAATGGCAAACTTCAGACGAACCCGGACATGTGCTTTCTTGAGCAGAGGGACCTTGCGAGCACTGCAGAATTTCAATCCTTGTCGGCGTAGTGTTACCAATTGTTTTCTTGGTGACTGTGGTCCCAGCTGCCTGGAGATCATTGACAAGATCCTCACGTGTAGTTCTGGGATGATTCCTCACTGTTCTCATGATCATTGACACTCCACGAGGTGAGATCTTGCATGGTGCACCAGACCTAGGGAGACTGACAGTAGTTTTGTGTTTCTTCCATTTAGGATTGCACCAACTGTTTTATGAAGGATTGCACCAACTGTTGCAACCTTCTCACCAAGCTGCTTGGGGATAGTTTGGAAGCCCAGTCCATCCTTGTGAAGGTCTACAATCTTGTCCCTGATATCCTTGGACAGCTCTCTGCCATGGTGGAGAGTTTGGAATCTGATTGTTTGATTGCTCCTGTGGACAGGTGTCTTTCATACAGGTAACAAAATGAGATTAGCAGCACTCCCTATAAGAGACTGCTGCTAATCTCAATTTGTTACCTGTATGAAAGACACCAGGTAGCCAGAACTTCTGCTGATAGGGGATCAAATACTTATTTTCCTCATGAACATGCAAATCAGTGCATCATTTGTTAGACATGCATTTTCTCTTGAATTTTTTGTTGCTATTCTGTCTCTCAGTGTTACAATACACCTACCATTTGATTTCCAGACTGATCATTTCTTTGTGAGTGGGCAAACATTCAAAATCAGAAGGGGATCAAATACTTATTTCCTTCACTGTATGTCCTTGGAAAACTAATTCCTAAATATGAGTGTCTGTGTTTCAGTATTATCAGCTGACAACTTGCATCCCATTAGAAGTATTTAACCCTTAGGGAGTATCTCACCAAAATGTAATTCTATGTACAGAATACAAATATATGTATTGTATGCACAGAATGCTTCCAGTTTGCCATATTATATCAAATTTTACAGAAAATTTAAATGGCTGTAGATTGAAAGGGTATTTTTTAAGAACATTCAACATTTTGGCTTGTGTAGCAATTGTATTTGCTAAAATATTTTATTTGCTATTTTTGTGCTCAGGAAAGTTCTTAAAAACTGTACTTTTATTCTTTGAACATGTTCCTACTTCCTTAAGTCGCAAAGTGAATTACCTAGTACAGTTTTGTTTGGGGTTTGTTTTGTTTTTTTGCCTTTTTGTTCCTCCTACATAGATATGGCAGATACGTTCAATCAAGACAATGGAGGTTGATTTCCATATAGTACTCTGGCTCTAGCGTGAAAAATTTCATATTTCAGAATTGCTAAATCAATCTTTTGGTTCCATTCGGATAATATCTATGGTTAGTGTCATCTTTATGAAGATTCTTCACCTCCTTAGTCTTGATTATTAATGGCAAACGGTTTGCTTTGCATTTTCTATACAATTATATCCTGTAGCCTTAATCAAAGCTTTTTGTCTTGACCGAGGTACACAGGATGTATAGATTGTTTGCTGCTTTAAAGATGGATGAAATTACCTTGGTTAGTCTTTGGGATCCTCTAAGATTTTAGGGGTTTTTGATAGTTCTCCTCTATTCAGTCTGTTGGTGGCATTTCCATGTAGCTATTTGTTTCAGCTTGGCTGTAATTAAATGTCAACCCTCATGCAAAAATAAATTTGCCCAAAAAAGTCTTCCTGCAAAAGAAGAAATTCATACCTCTCCTGCTGTCATACATGGCTCCACTGGAGAGAAATTGCTGATTGAAGTTTCTCCAGAAACCAACACTTCCAGGAGTGACAATCTTCTGGTATCGTGCTGCACTCAGTAATTCCTCTCGACATCCATGTCTCTACAGGGTGAGGAGCTCATTTTATAAAGGAGAGCAGATCTGTATCTGCTTTCTGTTATACACATATGGGGTTCACACACTACAGTACTGTACACATTTTTACAACCCATTCATATGCAGCCTTTGTTGACCTAATTTGCAGGGAAACCCTTCTGGGGCATTTTCATTTTGTGACGGGGTCATTTTAAAGTGGCCCTCCCTCTGTGGTATAAAACTAAGCTAAAACCAGCCTGTAAAACAGGTTGCCTTATGCCTTTCTTTTTGGTGGTTAATGTGCTAACTTAGCCACCTTGCTGAACCTGGCTGCCTTGGGTATCCCATCAGGTCAAGCTATGTCAAACACCTATTCCCTCACTGCACACTGTGGTTCCTTGTGTGGGTTTTTATGACCTGTATTGCCATAGGAGTCAGAGGAAGATACCACAGTGTGGCAAGGTATTCACACACCTGGAAATATAGGATACCTACAGTGGCCAGGTTCAGCAATGTGGCAAGGTTTAAACACAAGGCACAGATTAAGTTTGGTCCTTTACCGCTAGGGCCATTTTAAACTGCATACCATATATAGCTCTAATTTTAACATGACCTAACCGTTCCAATAATAATCTGTTATTCTACATTCGGTGACTGATTGCCAGGAAGCCCAAAATTGAAGCAATAAAAAAGATTTTAAGTTGGATATAGCAGAATATTTATGCATTCTGAAACTTGACTTTTGTTTTTCTGCAGCAAATGGAAAGAATTTTGAAGAAAGCTTCAAAAACACACAAACAAAGAGTTGAGGTGGGTGAAAACCAGTAATTTTATCTGTATGTATGTGTAGGCTGAAACGTTTGGTTCTTTTAATTTGTTCACATTCATTTTAAGAAATTTTCAGGGCATCTTTAATTTGTCACTCTTTCAGGCCTTTAAATGTAGAAGCATACGCTTGACACCTTTTTCTAAAGTCTGCCTTGATCATGTAATGTAAACCGAGAAGCACTTAGATATCTAGGAAGTTCGAGTGGCTGGTTGATTTTTGGATTGTAATTCCCAGATGTGTGCGTCTAATGTGCCCATCCTCAAAAAAAAAAAAGGTTGAGTTTAAAATGTATTTATTTAATTTTTTTTCTCTCCTCAGGACTTTAATCGTCATCTGGACACCCTGACAGAGCATTATGACATTCCTAAAGTTAGCTGGACAAAATAAAATGTTTTATGTGTCTTCTATGTTGTATTTAACTTCATTTTACCATTTTGCTTCTTAGAGTCAATGTAAATAAAAGGAAAAATTGAAAATTTTATGGCATCGAGTTTGTATTCTTTCACCTTCTTCTTCTCATGGGAATATATGTGAAGTACCCTATTGTATGGTGAGCAGATGGCTACGGCCACCAAGCCTGTACAGTGCAATGATAGACTGTTCAGCCGCAATCACTACAGGTAATCACTAGCTGTGCGAACATCCACAAATAATGTATCATTGTTTCCTATGGATTATGCAGCCTCAGCTTTTGGTTCAAAGCTGTCAAACCCAACAGCCGAAATCAGATTCTTGACATTGGAATTCATCCGTGTGAATGGAGCTTAAGAGCTCGTCCATATAATGAGAAACCTTATGTCACAGTTTATGTAGAAAATACAATCCACAGTTTAAAAAGTATAGAAGAGAGAGCTTAAAAGAGATGTAAACCATATTTCTAAATTTTTTTTAACATGGTAATGTACATTAACCCCTGGACTACAACATCACACAACTAGGCGGCCTCACAGAACTGGGCTTTTTTTCAGTGGGGCCGCATATTTGCATATCTGTCTTTGTGCTGGGAGTGCGCGGTACTGCACACTCCCAGCACAAAGACCGCAGTGTCACTGAGAGCCCTGGGTCCCTTTCTAACGATTGGGACCCGGGACTCCCGATTCCGGGTCACATGATCGCTGTGATATCTTTTTGGCTATCACAGTGATCAGTCACTGTGCAGCCCGGCCCCCTTGTTTTTTTTTTGTTTTTTTTTCTCTCTATGAATGGGGAAGAGAGACATTGTATCTCATGTATGGCATAGAGAGAAAAAAAATGTTTGTAAAAAAATAAAGAAAAAATACCTCGATTTAAGGTTTGATCTAGTACAGTGCCAGGGTTATTGTTTGGGTCAAAGTCCAAAGGTCATGATTTAAAAAAAAAAAAAAAAAAAAATTGGTATCAGTTCGTGTCAATGTCGGTGTGTTTTTAGGTAAAAAAAAAAAAGACAAAAACAAAATGCGCACTATTGTTTCTGGGCTGTACTATGGGTACAAACCACAAATAACACACATCTATGGTGTCGCTGCGATTGTCGAGCTGGAGAATTTTATTTTGGGTTGTTCTTTGGAGGTAGGTTATGGTAGTAATAAGAAACACAGCTAAATAAAAAAAAATGATTGATTTTTTTTTTTCACTATTTTGGGCCAGGTTTCCTTTGATTAATAACAAAAAAAAAAAGGAGATATCCATTACCATTTACCACCAAATGAAAGCCCAATTTGTCCTGAAAAAAATGCGGTATAATTCACCTGGATGTACAAAGTAGTTGTGATGATATGTACGGTTTTACTAACACATGTCAACGTTGCAAAATTGTGCTTAGGCATTTAGATTTGTTTTACCCTTAGTCGTGAAGGGGTTCATTTCAAAAGACATTTTCAGTCACTAAAAATCTAGTTTTTATTAAAACAATGCCTGGTAATCGGTCCATTTAAGAGCCTTTTTCAGGCACTTCCTGTGATAGTGACAACACTTTGTTCCTAAATCTATTTAGGAGATAAACCTTTTTTATGTACATCAGCAATAGAAGGAAAAAATACACTAAAATGAAAACTGAGCACAGCACTTGTTGAGAGAGACCTGGATGTAGCAACCCAATTAAACAATTACTTCTATTCTTTCTTCTAAGAAACCGATTTGTACTAGCAATAACAAGTTGGGGAATTGTATTCGTTCTAGAAATGGCAGTTCTATTTTAGGCTTTCTGGAGACAGAGGTAGCAAAGGAACTGACTGTTGAAGATTAATAAGCAATGGGCCCTGATGGTATTCATCCTAGAGTTCTAAGAAGTTCAAGGTGTAGTTGTTTGGACCTTTTTTAAACAGATCTTTTTACTCAATCTCTTCTTACAAGAGAAGTTCTCCATGACTGGCGAACAGCTAATATTGTATCTATGTATGCACAAAAAGGGTAGCAGGGTAGAAGCTGGCAATTACAGGCCAGTGAGTTTAACATCAGTTGTAGTCAAGGTAATGGAATCACTCCTGAAAAAGATAATTGATTGCTTAAAAACACACAACTTGCTTGACCCGAGCCTATCCTGATTTCACCAAGGCATTTGATACAGGTCCACATAATGATCTAATACATAATTGGATAAGCTACGGCCTAACTCGTGGGTGGTTCAGTAGATATGCAGTTGGCTAAAGGATGGATAGCAGAGTGTGGTTGTAAATGGGGTTCTTTTGTAATGGAGACCAGCCGCTAGTGGTATACCACAAGAGTCTGTACTAGGTCTTGTTCTTATTAATCTATATGTAAGTGATAACTAAAGTTTTGTTAGGTAAGTTATGTCTTTTTTGCTAATGATACAAAGATGTGCAATAGGGTTGATATCCCTGGAGGTCTCGGAAACATGGAACATGATTTGGCATTGCTGGAAGATTGGTCAAAGCAGTGGACACTGCAGTTCAATGTTTCTAAATGAAAAATAATCCCATGATAGAGTACAAGTTCAGGGCTACAGTGTTGGCTAGCGCTACAGAAGAAAAAGATTTGGGGGCGCTTATTTCAAATTATTGCAAAATGAGCAAACTGTGAGGCCATACAGTGGGAAAAGCAAATCGAATTCTATGATGCATCACTAGGGGTGTCACCAGCAGGAGGAAGGAGGTCCTGATTCCTCTATAGAGATCTTTAGTTGGACCTCATTTAGAATACTTTCCAGTTCTGGAGACTTTGCTTACAAAAGAGATATTGATAAGATAGAACAAGTCCAGGAACATGCAACAAAAATGGCAAAAGGTCTGGGGGATAAAACCTAAAAATCAGGAGAGACTACAGGAACTAAATACAGTCTGGAGGAAAGAAGGGAAAGGGGAGTCATGATTGAAACCTTTAAATACAGGAGGTGAATAAGGTTCAAGAGGGAAGTATTTTTAATATGAAATCAAGAACAGACATGATCTCAAACAAACTGGAGGAAAGTTCAAAACTAATCTTAGAAAGTTTACTTTAAAGAATAGATAATGCTTGGAATAGACTTCCAGCATACTAGTGAGTCAGTCAACCGTATTTGGCTTCAAGCATGCTTGGGACAAATACAAAACTCAGACAAAAAAGTTACCCAATAAAAAAATGGCAGACTTGATGGACTGCCAGGGCGCTTTTCTGCTGTCACTTTTCTATTACTCGTGTCCCTGGCAACCAGCCCTTCCGTCAGCTTCTTTGTTAAGGCCTCAGGCACACAGGAAATTTGGCTAACTTTCCTTGAAATCTTTCCTCCTAGCAGCAACGTTTTGGCAGAAAAAAAAAAGGCTTGTAAAAGTGTCTAAAACATTTAGGCACATTTGCAGGCGTCAAGAGCTTGGATGTTAATTTCATTAGCCAGAATAACAATGTTATTCTGGCCATTAAAATGAATAAACGCGCCTAGTGTTTAGCAGCATCAAGCAATTTTTCTGCCAAATCTCTGCTGCTCCTGGACGCACTGGCAGTGGGTTTTTTTTTTCTTCTGCTGCTAAGAGCTTATGAGTGCATGGATACATAGACTAACATGCAGGGTAATTTCGAAGCATGAAAAAAAAAACATGCCTGATACCCCTAGAAGCAGCTGCAAAATGTCCAGTGTGCATGAGGCCTTAGAATACCAGAACCAGCGGCCCTGAATTATATGTGTATGAAATACCTACAGCGCAATGTATCTCCTGTACCTCAAATATTGCAGCTAGCATGTAATGTGATGTGATCTCACATATAAACCATAAATCAAAAAAAATGCAGCACAGTACTATAAACTCAGTGCTAAATAAATCAATGTACATATATGAATACAATTGTGCTTTGTGACAATAATATGTGCTACATTAAATTAATCATACATATATGTAAATAAACTACATATACCAATGCTAAATAATAATGTGTTCAAATACCAAATGAATCATATAAACGGTGAATTGTCCCCTTTTTTTTTTAATGCTCCAAAATCTCATGTGCTTCTGCGATATTCCTCCTGTGCATCATATACCATCAAGCAAGTGTCCCAAAAAAAAACAAATGGTGCCTTTAAGACTGCTGTGGTCCAAGTGTACGCACGCACGTCACCCCTCAGTGCTTATCCACATCAAACTGCGCCTTTCCCTTTAACCCAGGAGGGTATGTTGGTACAAAAGCTCTCCACCTCCTTCAGCACATCTAAGCTCCAAAACACTCTGCAAATAAATGAAAAAAAGGCTCCATATAGTGAAGTATATCCAAAATGTATTAAAATAATGTTAAAACGCACTCACATTTGTAAGTGACACAGGAGCACCGTGTGTGTGTGTGTGTGTGTGTATATGTGTGTATATATATATATATAAAATGTGTGTGTGTGAAACTCTAAAAATTAGAATATCATGCAAAAGTTCATTTATTTCAGTAATGCAACTTAAAAGGTGAAAGTAATATATGAGCTAGACTCATTACATGCAATGCAAGATAGTTCAAGCTGTGATTTGTCATAATTGTGATGATTATGGCTTACAGCTCATGAAAACCCCAAATCCACAATCTCAGAAAATGAGAATATTGTGAAAAGGTGCAATATTCTAGGCTCAAAGTGTCCCACTCTAATCAGCTAATTAAGCCATACATAGTCTCTCAGTCTGGTTCAGTAGGAATCACAATCATGGGAAAGACTGCTGACCTGACAGTTGTGCAGAAAACCATCAATGACACTCTCCATAAGGAAGGAAAGCCTCAAAAGGTAATTGCAAAAGAAGTTGGATGTTCCCAAAGTGCTGTATCAAAGCACATTAATAGAAAGTTATGTGGAAGGGAAAAGTGTGGAAGAAAAAGGTGCACAAGCAGCACAACAGGGATGACCAGAGCCTGGAGAGGATTGTCAGGGAAAAGGCCATTCAAAAGTGTTGCGGACTTTCACAAGGAGTGGACTGAGGCTGGAGTCAGTGCATCAAGAGCCACCACACACAGACGCATCCTGGACATGGGCTTTAAATGTTGTATTCCTCTTGTCAAGCTGCTCCTGGACAACAAACAATGTCAGAAGCGTCTTACCTGGGCTAAAGAAAAACAGACCTGGTCTGTTGCTCAGTGGTCCAAAGTCCTCTTTTCTGATGAGAGCAACTTTTGCATCTCATTTGGAAACCATGGACCCAGAGTATGGAGGAAGAATAGAGAGGCACACACTGCAAGATGCTTGAAGTCCAGTGTGAAGTTTCCACAGTCTGTGTTGATTTGGGGAGCCATATCATCTGCTGGTGTTGGTCCACTGTGCTACATTAAGTCCAGGGTCAACGCAGCCGTCTACCAGGAGATTTTGGAGCACTTCATGCTTCCTTCCACAGACGAGCTTTATGGGGATGCTGACTTAATTTTCCATTTTCATTCTCCACCCGCCCACACTGCCAAAAGCACCAAAACCTGGTTCAACGACTGTGGGATTACTGTGCTTGATAGGCCAGCAAACTCGCCTGACCTGAACCCCATAGATAATGAGAGACATGAGACTGAACAATGCAGAAGAGCTGAAGGCCACTATTGAAGCATCCTGGTCTTCCATAACACCTCAGCAGTGCCACAGGCTGATGGCTTCCATGCCACATCGCATTGAGGCAGTAATTGCTGCAAAAGGGGCCCAAGTATTAAGTACATATGCATGCTTATACTTTTCAGAGGTCTGATATTGTTCTATGTACAATCCTTGTTTTATTGATTGAATGTAATATTCTAATTTTCTGAAATTGTGGATTTGGGGTTTTCATAAGCTGTAATCATCACAATTATTACAAATCACAGCTTGAACTATCTTGCTTTGCATGTAATGAGTCTATCTCATATATTAGTTTCACCTTTTAAGTTGCATTACTGAAATAAATGAACTTTTGCATGATATTCTAATTTTTCGAGCTTCACCTGTATATACAGGTAATAGAGTGATCACACATATTCACTTGGAGCACAGCTGTCTTAAAGGGACAGTTCACCAGCAATTTGATACCTTTTTTTGGGACACTTGCTTGATGGTATATGATGCACAGGAGGCATATTGCATAAGCACATTAGAAGATTTTGGAGCATTAAAGGGACAATTCACCGTTTATATGATTCATTTGGTATTTGGATACATTATTATTTAGCACTGGTATATGTAGTTTATTTACATATATGTGTCGATATTCATTTAATGTAGCACATTATTGTCACAAAGCACGATTGTATTCACATATGTACAGTGGGGCAAAAAAGTATTTAGTCAGCCACCAATTGTGCAAGTTCTCCCACTTAAAAAGATGAGAGAGGCCTGTAATTGGCATCATAGGTAGACCTCAACTATGAGAGACAAAATGAGAAAAAAAATCCAGACAATCACATTGACTGATTTCGAAAGAATTTATTTGCAGATTATGGTGGAAAATAAGTATTTGGTCAATATCAAAAGTTCATCTCAATACTTTGTTATATATCCTTTGTTGGCAATGACAGAGGTCAAACGTTTCCTGTAAGTCTTCACAAGGTTGGTACACACTGTTGCTGGTATGTTGGCCCATTCCTCCATGCAGATCTCCTCTAGAGCAGTTATGTTTTGGGGCTGTCGCTGGGCAACACGGACTTTCAACTCCCTCCAAAGGTTTTATATGGGGTTGAGATCTGGAGACCGGCTAGGCCACTCCAGGACCTTGAAATGCTTCGTTGCCTGGGCGGTATGTTTGGGATCATTGTCATGTTGGAAGACCCAGCCACGTTTCATCTTTAATGCCCTTGCTGATGGAAGGAGGTTTGCTCTCAAAATCTCACAATACATGGCCCCATTCATTCTGTCCTGTACATGGATCAGTCATCCTGGTCCCTTTGCTGAGAAATAGCCCCAAAGCATGATGTTCTTTGGATGCAACTCAGCATTCTCTCTCCTCCAAACACGACGAGTTGTGTTTCTACCAAACAGTTCTATTTTGGTTTCATCTGACCATATGACATTCTCTCAATCCTCTTCTGGATCATCCAAATGCTCTCTAGCAAACTTCAGACGCGCCCGGACATGTACTGGCTTAAGCAAGGGGACACATCTGGCACTGCAGGATCGTAGTGCCTGGCGACGTAGTGTGTTACTGATGGTAGCCTTTGTTACGTTGGTCCCAGCTTTCTGCAGGTCATTCACTAGGTCCCCCCGTGTGGTCCTGGGATTTTTGCTCACCGCTCTTGTGATCGTTTTGACCCCACGGGGTGAGATCTTGCGTGGAGCCCCAGATCGAGGGAGAATATCAGTGGTCTTGTATGTCTTCCATTTTCTAATTATTGCTCCCACAGTTGATTTGTTCACACCAAGCTGCTTGCCTATTGCAGATTCAGTCTTCCCAGCCTGGTGCAGGTCTACAATTTTGTTTCTGGTGTCCTTCGACAGCTCTTTGGTCTTCACCATAGTGGAGTTTGGAGTGTGACTGTTTGAGGTTGTGGACAGGTGTCTTTTTTACTGATAACAAGTTCAAACAGGTGCCATTGATACAGGTAATGAGTGCAGGACAGAGGAGCCTCTTAAAGAAGAAGGTACAGGTCTGTGAGAGCCAGAAATCTTGCTTGTTTGTAGGTGACCAAATACTTATTTTCCATCATAATATGCAAATAAATTCTTTCCAAATCAGCCAATGTGATTGTCTGGATTTGTTTTCTCATTTTTTCCTCATAGTTGAAGTCTACCTATGATGCCAATTACAGACCTCTCTCATCTTTTTAAGTGGGAGAACTTGCACAATTGGTGGCTGACTAAATAATTTTTTGCCTCACTGTATATTGGTTTATTTAGCACTTTATTTGAGTTTATAGTACTGTGCTGCAATTGCCCTAATTTATGTGATATCAGGGTGTCTGCACCCAAAAGAGAAGCACCATTAGGGGGCTAGTCATACAGCTGGGAAGAAGCCTGCGGGAAAGCGGGATAATGTAAGTTAAACTGCTTTCTTGTCTTTTAAAGGATATGTCATGTCATACTGTCAGAATATACTGCCCTCTACAGAGGAATTTGACACTTGTAAACAGAGCGGAGTTCCAGTCATTTTTGTGTTTATTAAAAGTCATCAGCTACTAAAACTGTACCTGCTGACTTTAATAAACACTCACTCACATGTCCCAGGGCCCAGCGATGTTCTCACCCGTGCCATCCCTGCTCTACCTTTTCTCTCCCTGGCGCTGGGATCACAACTGTGGACACCAGGCTGTGACAGCTTGCGACCTCACAGCCAGGTGCCCACTGCGCATGCGTGAGTCGCATTCTCATTGGTCCAGCAGTCTCCTGGGACCTGTGAAGGTTCCCAGGAGACTGCAGGAGGAAGGAGGGGGTCGAAACCTCCGCCTCACTTTGCAACGGTGAACTGAATCAAAAGTGGGAGAGGGTACCTGTCAAAAAATGGGTATCTGCTGAACCCCCCAAAAAGGTGCTAAATGTGGAGCGGGGAGGAGGCAAATAAGTGGAACTCCGCTTTAACCATTTGCAGACTCTGGACATGTTAGACACGCCCAAAGAAATGTCATCATTCTAAAGATTATCAAGAGAAATGCATTTTTAAATGGCAAACCTCTAGAAATGACTATAATAACGTCATCCCTAATGTCAATATGGCTCCTGGGAAGCATATCAGTGACATATCTAGTAGACATATACCTGGCATTCCATCAGAAAGTCAGTATGGTCATGATTCTCCTAGAAATCCTGGGCAGTATGAGGGAGCACCCATCCCATTACATAATCGTTTTGAACGTCTATACCAAGGTCCTGATAGTGATATGAATAATATTGGACTGAGAGACATGAGGTGGCATCCATTACAGAAGAATAATAAGAACAAAAAAAGAGGTTCTAATAAGAAATCCACTAAGGGACCTAAAAATCGGAATAATTATCAATATAATGATCGTGTCCCCAGTCGTAACCACAATCAGTCAGATGATTGTATTCCTAATCATGATTATGATTACAATTATGGCCAGAATATGTATAAACCTCAGTACTATACACCCAAGAAAAATTGGGGAACTCCTCGTAACATCCAGTATGATAGGCCTCCAAGTTACCCGCAGGATGTGTATAAACCTCATTATTACACACCCAGGAAGAATTGGAGAACTCCTCGTAATATGCAATATGATAGGCCTCCAGGTAACCCCGATTACTATCAGGGAAGAAATAGACACGAAGACTATGATGATTACCCAGTCTATAACACCCAGCCTGAACCATTCCAACAGATTCGTTTTTTAGGGGAAGGAACCACACGAAAAAGAAGCATCCGCACAGAGGAAGTAGAGGAGGGAAGAGGGTCAATAGACCCCAAAAAGAGGAAACTATAACAGATAAAGGTATTTTCAATTTGAGTGGCACTACTTTATCCCAACAAGAGCTTAAGGTTCTTAATAAAGGTTTAAAATATGCTCCTAAGTCTAAGCTAAATAAGTTTCAGACGTACTTAGATATACACAAGTTTACTAGGAGGTTGGCAATCAAACGATTTTTCCTTAATAAACCATTAGCGATTGATCAGAACAGTACCCAACCATCTACATCCAAATTAAGAAATGCTTCCCTCTTCAACCCTCCTCCTCAAACTCAGTCACATATTAATACATTTAAGGAAATGGTACTTAAAGATATGGAATCCATTAAAATAAAGCGCCCATATAACCAAGTAGACGTGGATATGGGATTAAAGTCTCTACTTGAAAATAAGGATTTAGTTATAAGGCCCGCTGACAAGGGCGGAGGGGTAGTTCTGCTAAATAAGGTAGACTACATAAAAGAAGTCCAAAGAATATTGGATGACAAAGAAACCTATCAACTATTACCCAAAGATCCACTTGTTACTTACAAGCGGTCTTTGAAACAACTGATAAGTAAAGGTTTTGAGAACAATATCATTAATTCAAAAGAAAAGAACTTCTTGTGCCCAAAGGCCCCAAGACTCCCGATTATATATTGTCTTCCTAAAGTGCACAAGGACCCAGTGCATCCACCGGGAAGACCGATTATCAGTGGAATCGGATCTTTGTGTTCTAGGATTGGTCAATTTATAGATTACCATTTACAGCCCTTAGTGACAGCTACCCCCTCTTATCTGAAAGACACTAAGCAGGTTCTAAACGAAACTAAGAATCTCACATGGAATCCTAAATGTATGACCTTCTTGGTAACTGCTGACGTAGCCTCTTTGTACAGTAACATCAATCATAAAGATGGTAGATCAGCAGTTGAGTACTATCTTAATACCACTACTAATATCTCCAAGAAATTGAAGTCATACATTCTGGAATTATTGGATTTTGCCATGCATACCAATTACTTTTGGTTTAATAACAGATTCTACCTGCAAAAAAGAGGCGTAGCAATGGGAGCAAAGTTTGCTCCCAGCCTGGCCAATTTGTTTATGGCCAGGTGGGAGGAAGATATAATATACTCTCGTGATTGGCCAGAACTTTTATTCTATAAGAGGTATATTGATGATATCTTCCTCCTCTGGCAGGGGGATGAACAGGCACTTATCAATTTTTTCGGGACTTTAAATAATAACAATCTCAATATTCAACTTACCTTTAACTATAGTACCATTAAGATCGACTTTTTAGATGTAACACTGATTAACAATGGAGGCTCTATAACATCAGAAGCCTTCTTCAAGAACACAGACAGGAATAGTTACATCCCGACGGACAGCTGCCACCACCCCTCGTGGCTGGCCAATATCCCTAAAGGCCAGTTCATGAGGATAAGGAGAATATGTACAGACATTGACACCTATCATCAGAAGGCCACTGTCCTAAAGGAAAGGTTTATTGAGAAAGGGTATAATGCTACGGTATTAGATGATGAGATGGCCCGAGTGGCAAATATGAATAGAGATACGATGTTAACCACCTCTACCTCACGTAAGAATGGCAAATTTTGTCCCTTTATTACATCCTTTTCTATTCAATACAAACAAGTCGGTAAGATTATTAAGAAAAACTGGGACATTCTTAAGGCTGACCCAATCCTAGCTGGAGTATTACCTGATAGGCCTGAAATAGTCTTCAGAAAGGCCCCTACTTTACGAGATAAAATCTCACCAAATGTAGTAGACCCTCCCCCTAGAATTACGTTTTTTGGTAATATGACGGGCTTTTACCCATGTAACAAGTGCGTTATATGTAAGCTAGATGGTACACGCAAAAAGAAAATAGAATTTTTCACTTCCACTGTAACTCAGAAAACATATGACATCTCTACATTGATCACCTGCCATAGCCGTTATGCGGTATATCTTTTAGAGTGCCCATGTAAACGGCAATACATTGGTCGAACCACCAGAAGGCTCAGAGACAGGTTTAGAGAGCACGTTAATTGTATCAAAAAGGGCCGGAAAGAACATCCTCTTTCTAGACATTTCCGCTACCACCATAACCGGGACCCTACTTTTTTGAAATTCTCAGGGATCGATGTAGTTCATAGTCATTGGCGAGGTACAAATAAGCTCAGACAAGTCTCTCAAATGGAAACGAGGTGGATATATGAGATGAGAACTTTATCCCCTCTTGGCCATAATGTAGAGGTAGACATAAATTGCTATATAGATAACAGTTGATGTCTATGTCTTCAATTGTTCATATGGCCTTCTGTATAGTTCTGATTATATTGTGGATTATCAGGAGTATCACTACATTACATGAATATGAATAAAACTACCTTAGTTACTATAACAATCTATTTATGTGTTGATTATGATTCATAAGGTTTCTAATATGGCCCATTTAGAAATTAGAAATTTTATTCATATTTTTTCTGATATTGGTCACTGTAACTTTTAATGATTTGCTTCAATTTTAGGTAACTTACTGTATTGAAGTGGGTTTAATGAGGACATATACTTTATGGTTATGTATATTCATTATAGCCCCCATGTTTTAGTCTATATGATCCCCAATGGCTAATATGTGTATAAATTTATACATGTTTGTATACAGTAATATTGTTTATGCATAATGTTTTTAAGCATTGTATATAATTTTTAGTTTCACTACAGTGATTTTTGATCACCATAGATTATTCAAGAGTTAAATATATGTTATGAATGGGCACATAAGATACCACATGTGACACTTATTAAATTAAGTATGATGTATCTAATCTTTATATCATAGCCTCTCCTAGGTAAATAAGACATTGTATAGCTTTTAAGTATATCCCTAACTGTTCATTTACTGTCCCTGCATTTGTGCAGATACAGTGAGTGTGTATTCATTCTGTGAGACCACGGGAATATGGCGGTTCCGTTCGCGCATGCGCACTGCTGTACCGACCCACGGTAAAATGGCGTCGGTCTGTTGTGCTCATTCGCACATGCGCATTTATACAGCCAGCCCCTGGGAATATGGCGCCGATCCGCATTGATCGGCGCTTCTTCTATCTTCATTCTGTGAGACTACGGGAATATGGCGGTTTCGTTCGCGCATGCGCACTGCTGTACCGACCCACGGTAAAATGGCGTCGATCTGTCGTGCTCATTCGCGCATGCGCATTCATACAGCCAGCCCCCGGGAATATGGCGCCGATCCGCATCGATCGGCGCTTCTTCTATTTTCCCTTGGGGGTACCTGGGGAAGCCTGGGACTGCGACATGTGGGAGAGAGGGGTGAGCCCCTCCCCATCAGTTTATTCATTTGTGTGGAATATGTTCCACCGCAGTTGGATATGCGGTGGATGCACATATCATTTAGACCACTATAAAATGGCGCCCGGACGCCCGCACATGCGCAGTATGCGGGACTTCGGCAAAATGGCACCCAATTAACTTTATTACAGGCACACAATACACTATATATATGGCTTTTGTGGCGTCCGGCAGCTATGGCTCTTATTCCTTCTGATGATGTACGTGTGATACGAAACGCGCGTCAAGGAGGAGCCCTTGCTAGCCGTGACGCTAAGCCGCCGGATCAAAGGGGGTCCGGCGGCCACTCTTCTACACCAGCTGGTCAGTGTGTCATTCATGATATCCTTAGTGCACAAGGATTGATTTTATTCTCATTTTTATGTTAAGTGTGGTGTTTTTTAACATACAATAAATTTTTTTCATAATTTAACATAAATACTACACTATGGGTATTCCTTTTTGCTCCACATCGAGCATTTAATTCCTCAGGACCACCAGGCGATTACCCCAAGGCTCAGAGATATATTCAGCTGATCCTGTTTGGAACCTGTCTGCCAGTAGGAATCCCCAGATGGGTCATCTTTCATCATAGAACCACCTTTTCGGAGTTTCCTTTCATCCACAGTCGGAGTGATCTTTGGTGTATGAGACACAAACGCACATTTAAATTGTGCTTCCGGTGAGTGCGCAATTTATTCATTTCTTCTGCATATTGCCGGACTACATGCATTACAAAGATCTCATCGGGATACACTCATCTGTGTTTCTTTGATGACTGGACTATACTGTGCATTTATATTGTGCGTTTTGTATTGTGAAGTGAAAATTGTTGGAGCTCATGTCATTCCTTCTCCCCCTCCTGTTTCCAACTTTTGGGAGGATCACATATAGTGTGTTTGGTCACATATAATGCATGTGGTCCACATCTGCTGACATTTAAGTAAGGGATATTGTACCATCTTCAATACTGGTACAGTCATATAACATCAAGCGCTGCACTATTTATCTTATATTGTTTATTTGAAGGTTGATGGTTTTCCTTTTTAGTGTATCAGCTGCTGTGTCGGTTAGCGCTCACTGAATCCCTCATTACCATCATTGTACACAGAGCATGTGTAATACATCCAGTCTTTCTGCCCTGCTGCCAGGACTTCCCCTGTACCAGTACTTGGCAACTCAGCTCTGGTTAATCACAGTGGCATTACCCAGTACACAGAGAAAGTTCTGAAAGCTGGAGCTGTCAAAGAAAAGTAGGCTGCTAATGTTTATCAACAACATTGCTCAAAAGAAACAATGTTTCATTTTCCATCTGTTTTATTTATCTACAGATGAAAGGAATGAACTTCAAAGCAACCTGACAAGTATTTTATTTGTTAATATTTAAACTTTGTTTTGTTTTGCTCGTTAATATTCTTACACCTTTAACATATATTTACAAATTTCACATTTAAAAAAAAAGCACAAAATCGAAAAGAAAAACACTTGATTTCATTTGTAAATAACTTTGCAATGCTTTGTACCAGAATCATAATTTTAGTGTAATTTTAAACAGGGCAAATAGCAGAATAAAATGTGCACTTTTTATGTGCACTATTATTTTTAAACTAACACTTCTCAAAAAAGTGTGTTTTGTTATGTTTAAACGTTTAAGGATTGTGAAAAAAAAATTGTTGCAAGACAATATTCATGGAAAGTAAGCCTTGTTTGTCCTCAAACAATATATGTATTAGGTTTCTTAAGTAATGACAAAATTATCATTGAAGTGATCACCCAAGCAGAAAATAAAAATTGCTCTGGTCCATAGGGGGTGAACAGGTGTGAGAGCTGAAGTGGTTAAAATATCTGTAGACCTCCTACTTTCAACATGCTTCAATTATTTTTATTTATTTTGCCAGTGTCCTAGGAGGATGGACATCTTCACAGCCCTGCTAGGAGTCTATCCTAAATTATTTGCTAGCAGTTTTCATTACTTTATCTTTTCTTGAGCTGGCCTTAACATGGCCGCTGTTTGGAGAAACATGGCAGCAACCTTTCATCAATCCAGCTTTGGAATTCCATACTTGAACCACGCTGGACTGTGTGTTGATGCACAAACATGGAAGTCCTGCTGCAATGGGTGACTCTAGCTTAAACTTCCCTAATGGTTCAGCAGACATATGCTCTGTGACTTTTGAAGGCACTGATGTCTAATCTCTAATCCTGCTACCCTGTGGTTATAGGATCTACCTAGCTGGGTGAGGCCCATTTCCCTGTCTTATTGTCTGAGACCTCTACTGCAGTCAAGCAAGACTTGGTGGCCAAATTCACCCAGCATCTTGCTTGGTGGCTGTAAGAAGCTTTAACTCTTTTATTGTCAATGCTGTACGGCAGTGTCAGTGAGGGATTTACACACTCCTGGCAACTGCAGCCTTCTAAAGTGTTAGTACACTCCGCAGGCTGACGGCTGACTGTTGGCTCTCCAATTAAAATCAATTTGGTGGCTGTACAGTCCCCCCAGGTGCTTTTTGTGAACCCTCCCACCCACCATACTTCCCAGGTTCCCACCTGTTGGCCAAGGAGCAACATGGCAGGTATTGCTGGGTGGAGGAGAGGGAGACCAGCAAGCAGCTCCTGTAGATAGAGTGGACTGGCTAGCTAAGAATGGATCTCCTAGCTAACTGGAAGTGACACATAATATGTCACTTATGATTTCTATTGCCACTGTCACTGGCACTTGTGGCCAAGAAGCTACTGGAACACTATCTGCACTCTACTAGCTTCAATGGAAGGTAGGTGAGACATCAGGGGTCTAAATTCCATACCTATTTTCCTGACTGACATTTTGGTGGCCCTGGAACACCAGGAAAGTTGAAACACCCACAAAATGCCCACATTTTGAAAAGCAAACTCCTCAAAGTACAGTTGTGTTCAAAATAATAGCAGTCAGACATCACTAACCTGATCATTCACTGTCTTTGGTACAAATGATACTTCTACATGGCAAATAATTTACTAGCAGGTGTAGTAGAGTAATAGAAATCCAACAGACCCAACAGTCATGACATGCATGCTGCTGATTCTGTGTAATTGAATCACTAATTGAAAGGGGCATGTTCAAAATAATAGCAGTGAGGAGTTCTATTAGTGAGGTCTTTCATTCTTTGAAAAACAGGTGGCAATTATTGCCCTTATTTAAGGAAGGAAGGCAGCAAATGTTGTACATGCTGGTTACAGTGCATTTCTCTCTGAAATTCTGCAGAAAATGGGTCGTTCCAGACATTGTTCAGAAGAACAGCTTACCTTGATTAAAAAGTTGATTGGAGAGGGGAAAACATATAAAGAAGTGCAGAAAATGATAGGCTGCTCAGCTAAAATGATCGCAAATGCTTTAAAATGGCAACCAAAACCTGAAAGACGTGGAAGAAAGCGAAAAACTACCATTTGAATGGATAGAAGAATAGCCAAAATGGCAAGGACTCCTCCAACAATCAGCTCCAGGAAAATCAAAGAAGGTCTAAAGTTACCTGTGAGTACTGTTACAAATAGAAGACGCCTATGTGAAGCCAAGCTATCTGCAAGAAGCCCCCGCAAAGTCCCACTGTTGAAAAAAACATATGCTGAAGAGGTTACAATTTGTCAAAGAGCACATTGACTGGCCTAAAGAGAAATGGCGCAACATTTTGTGGACTGATGAAAGTAAGATTGTTCTTTTTGGGTCTAGTGGACAGAGACAGTTTGTCAGAAGACCCCCAAACACTGAATTCAAGCCACAGTACACTGAAGACAGTGAAGCATGGTTGCGCAAGCATCATGATATGGGGATGTTTCTCATACTATGGTGTTAGGCCTATTTATCGCATACCAGGGATCATGGATCCTGTTTGAATACATCAGAATACTTGAAGAGGTCATACTGCCTTATGCTGAAGAGGAAATGCCCTTGAAATGGGTGTTCCAACAAGACAACAACCCCAAACACACCAGTAAACGTACAACATCTTGGTTCCAGACCAACAAAATTGACGTTATGGAGTGGCCAGCCCAATCCCCGGATCTTAATCCAATAGAAAACTTGTGGGGTGACATCAAAAATGAACTGTGGAATGTAGTCCAATCATCCTGGGCTGGAATACCTGTTCACAGGTGCCAGAAGTTGGTTGACTCCATGCAACACAGCAGTTCTCAGAAACAGTGCTTATACAACTAAATATTAATTAAGTGATTCAAAGGAAAGCAAAATCTTCAAACATTTTTCAGTTTATATAGTGAATGTTTGAGTTTGTAAAGAAGAATACAAACACTGCTATTTTTTTGAACAGTCTAATATTCACTTTTCTTCAATTTTTTTAGAGGAACAACACAAATTTGATATATTTTTCTTCATGTTTTGATTTGGAATAGAATGTGTAGTGTTCCCAATGCATTTGTGGGTATGGAAATAAAAGCTGTTAGAAGGAGTTTGAGCTTTATTCACTTTTTTCAACACACTGCTATTATTTTAAACACAACTGTATCTTTTGAGGCATGGTCAGCCCTTTTAAAGAATTATTTTTTTTGCCACAAGCTTTTGAAAAATGTAGAAGGAAAATTAATATTTTAAACAAAGTTGTCAATTTAAGATATTGTTCATGCACAGCATGGACATACTTTAGCATTTCACTTCAAAACACATTCGGCTACTCCTTCTCAGTATGGAGGTACAACTAATGTAAGACTTTTTCAATGTTTGGACTGATTATATACCCAACATTATATCTTGTGTATCACAATGGTCGCCTCTGTTGGTGTGTTCAGGGAATATAGCTTAATGTAGAATCACCTGTAGCAGTCCATGTTCCTATAAGCCAAGCCAGCCTACCAGTACTTAGCTGCCCCCAGGAATACCATGTTTACTGGCCAAGAAGTACAGAAGGCTGAATGAAGGAAGAACAAAAGTGTTCCTGTGTTTCCAGGAGTGCAGTTGTCAGCAGGGGATGGCTGGGACTAGTGTCTCACAGGAGCATAGCCAGTGGGACGTGCAGATTGGTATGTTCAAGCGACAGGCAGAGACATGGTCATGGGCATATGATCAATCCTGGCAGTGGGTAGAAACTTGGTCAGTAAACAAGCCAGGGTACACTGTTACTGGCTGCACTGGCTCTGGTGACACTGGCACTGGTGTGGCTAGTGTTCAGGGGCGGACTGACAACTCATGGGGAACATGGGGCCACTGTGTCCTTGCCCACACTCAAATCACACCCAAAAAAGCCTATAAAAAAGGTACCAGGGGTATTTCATGGGGCCCCGTACTGACCCCGGGCCCTCGGGCAGTGCCCAAGTGCTCGAATGGTCAGTCCGCCCCTGCTAGTGTTGCTGGCTGCACAGGTCTGGTGACATTGTCACTGCTGTGGCAGCAATCAGGAACACTTGCTGACATTAGTCTGGTGACACTGGGACTGGTGTTGCGGTGATCACAAAAACTGTTGCTGGCTGCACTGGTCTGGTGTGCTGGCAATCAGGAACACTGTTTCTAGCTACACTGGTTTGGTATCACTGTGACTGGTGTGATTGGAGCCACTGTGACTGGCTGCAGTATTAAAGCTCCTTCTCATGTGAGGTTGGGGAGCAGTAAAACCTCTAGCTGCAGAGGCAGCGACCAGGGGTGTACACATGCTTCGATACTTCATCTCACAGTTGTGGAAGGAATGATACCCCCTGTTGCTTTTGGTGGGAATAGCACCACGCTGATCACAACCCATTCAAGTGAATGGGGTGCTTGGGTGGGTTCCAAGGGGTTAAAACAGGCAGTAAGGAGGGAACATATTGCCTCCTCACCGCCTGTCAATTTTTTTTTTTTGCTACATGCTATCATCAGAACAGTGCAGTGTCACTATAATGACATTGTAATACTGTGGCTATTGATAAGAAACACAAGCTGCTGCACTGGCATACAGTGTCATCAGTGTAGCATCCAGCATCTCTGGTCACCAGAGAGAGCAGTACAATGTTACCATAGAGTGATTACTACAATATCGATGACTGTAGTAAGCAGTCTGTTTCATCTCACAGCTGATCAGCTCAAAGGCTGCAATCACGTAGCCTTTGTTTACAAGTGTGATTGCTGTGATTGGTCACAGCGATCACATACAGTAGTACTGAGCCAATTTCATTGGCCCTGTACCACAATCTGTGATCCCCTGTGTCCAAAGGGGAAACATGTAGATATGTCCTCCTTAATCTAAGGAGCTCCCACCAGCTGTTTATATGCAGTTCCTGTGCAGAATTGATTTGTATTTTTCCACAGCCTTTAGAAGAATCCCTTCCTGGTAGCGCGTGTGGAACAAATGTCTAGAGCCCTACACATTAGCTGTAAATGGCCTGCCTGAAGCATTTAAGCTCATCTCATATGGGTTTATCTCTATGAATTCGCAAACCACTTTGGTTCAGGTATTGGGATGCTGATATCCAGGGAGCATCTGACTCATCTGATCCATGAAGAATGGCATCTCTTTGGATCTACTCTTGATATTTTCAGGGATAACCCTGGTGGCCAGAACATTAATATGCCTCAGCATAAGAAGCCTAGGGAACAATCCCATCCCTCTCTTTTTACTACTCCTAGAGTAGGCACAACTTCTATGTTTGGTTCTCCAGCTACCCTCAAGATTGAAAGCAATAAACCACTAAACCCCCAGAGAGGCATTCAGCATTAAGGTCTGCCCATTCTTTTCCTAGTAGGGAGTCATTCTTAGCTAGTGTCTGTGGGGTCTCCTAAACCTGCAGATTCTTGCCCTTGTGCCAGTGAGGCTGCTGAAGTGGTGTCCTATTCAGGGCTCTGTTTTCTCCCCCAAAGCAAGTGTTTGCCCCTGGTGATGCCAACACAAATGCATAATGATGAAGACAAGTAGGGCAGATGTTTACACAGCACTGACAGGCTCCTAGTTCCAGTCACTGTAGTTTAAGGTGCTTTTGAGCTTCTTTCATGTAGGAGCATTTTTATCTATTACATAAATAATTTAGTTGCAGAGAGAACTATGGAGTTTCCTTTATATCTTTCTGAGCCTTATGATGTGGAATGACCCTGGAAGTCTCAGTACACTTATTACTACTAGAAGAGTGCATAAGACCTTTTTAACCAAAGGTCAATATTGTAAAGGTCAGTATTGTAAATCCATTTTACCTGGATTCAGTATGGAGTGTTTTCACTTGTGGAAGATTTAAAGGAACAAGGACTGATATTTTGGGATTTTCGTTTAGGATATTAGTTTATTAAGCTTTACACTGCTATATGGGCACTTGTTGCATGTTAGGACCATGAAGCATAGATTTTGGTAAATATTTTGGAGTATGTCTGATATTTTTCATATGGGCACATTGATGGTATACTGTTCACAGAACACATTTTCAATGCTATAGACATATTCGGCCAGTAACTACCTGTGAACAAAACTGTTCTTGGAAACCAAGGAAAGTTTTTTTTTTGCCCTATGATAGGGTCACACATTATGAAATCCATATGAACCTGAAGAGTTTTGCTATGTTCATTAATTCCCTTGACATTCTTTTATTCACTCACCTGTTAACTCTGAAAATGTCAATAGGAGGCGTACTGAAGGGTACAGAACAAGGAAGATATGTGGAGAATTTAATAGTTCAAGAGGGTGTTTTCCTATTCAGTGAAGATTCAGTAATAAAAACTTTCATTCGCATTTTCTTTGAATCGATATGTTAAACAATGTACAAAAAAAATTCAAAGGTTTCATTTAGTTACTTCTAAAATATTTAGCTACTTTGTTTACTCTGTTTTCACCATTTTACAATAATTGTGTCTACTGTCATTCTTGTGGCTATAAATCAATAAAATGTGCCTGACTAGTATGAGAGAATGTCTGCATGTTAACTGAGCTCTGTGCTCACAGAAGAATTTGCACTGTCATTCAGGCTTCTATCTGACTATGGAGAAAATTGAAAAAGCTACCCTGACTTATATGTCCACCAAGGATTATGTGGCTGACTCCACTGGTGGTATATTGGAGTTCTTTTGGGTCTTGAGGCAAGACCCTGCAGATCACGAGGATGCAATTTTGACTATGTGGCCGGAGAGACCGAGATTGCTGGTGAGCCCCAGATATCTCATGCTTATTTGGACTTTGCCCTCGCAGCCCAATTTAGCCATTTTCCTACACTTTACAGACTTGACACTGTTTGCAAAAAACATAAAGACCACACTGTCAGGTGCAATCACTGATTCAACTTTTAGGTATTTTTATCAGACTGTACAGGTCTATCACCACAGGCAAGAAGAGAGACCTAGACAACTCCTCCTTGCTTGCACAAAAAAAATTGCAGCCCACATTACCTACTTCATGACATTCAATGGACAAACTCCATGAATGGGAGAAGACCTTTTCTTGAGCAGCCTTTGATTACATGAACTTGAACCTTGCTCAAATAAGTCTCCTTCTATTTTGTCTCCGGCAAAAACACTCATCGTTCCGGGTGGATGCCATATGGCGTCCTTCCGGGCATGCGCAATTTGCGTGCCTGCAGAGCCACGCAGCGGCGCAATCTGTCACCGGCCGTGTATTTCGGACACGGCTGATGACAGATCTGAGTACTGGCCCCGTTGCCGGTACCATGTGACCTGCTGTGACCAATCACAGCAGGTCACATGACAGCTCTATACAATGGATGGCTTAATTCATGCCATCCATTGTATACTAGTGTGTCTAGCTGTAAATGGTCACAGCGATCACATGCACAAGCTGGGCCAATCACAGCCCAGCTGTGCAATGTGATTAGCCATGGCCAAATCACAGCTAAGCACAAAAAAAAAACCCTGAATGAATCGATGTCATTCAGGTAAATGCTTGCTTATAGCAAAGTAATTCTTTGCTATAAGCAAATTGTGTATATAAAAAATAAAAAATACTGATCACTTCCCCAAAGTAGTACAATGTTACTATGGTAACATTGTACTACTTTGGTCATAGTGAAATATGAAAAAAAATCTTAAAAAAAAAAAAATGTAATAAAAAATTAAAAATAATAAAACAAAAATTAAACAAAATTATATATATATTTTTTTTCATACTGTCACCAGTCAGTGTCCCTGATCACCGCCATGCCAGTTATATGATGATGCTGTACTGCACTGGTGACAGTATGTAAAAAGAAAAATAGTGAAAATAATTTTTTAAATTCTTTCATTTTCCGAAAAATTATGAGAAAAAAAATACAACTTAAAAAAACTTGCCATGCCTCTTATGAAGTACGTCGGACTGCACTTAGCAAAAAGGGGTCATTTGGGGGATATCTGTACTGTCCTGACATTCTTGGACCTCAAGAAATTAGATTGGCCATCAGTACTTCAGGATTGATCAATATTCAGATCTATCCCATAGTTTGTGAACTCTATAACTTTCCTACAAACTAAAAAATACATCCTAATTTGGGATATTTTCACCAAAGACATGTAGCAGAATACATCTTGGCCTAAATTTATGAAGAACAATTATTTATTTGCAAACGTTTATAACAGAAACAAAGAAAATGTGTTTTTTTTTCAAAAGTTTTGGTCTTTTTTTGTTAATTTAGCAAAAAATAAAAACCCCAGTGGTGATTATATACCACCAAAAGAAAGCTCTAGTTGTGTGAAGAAAATGATAAAATTTTAGGTTGGGTACAATGTTGTATGACCGCGCAATTGTCATTCAAAGTGTGAGAGCACTGAAACCTGAAAAATGGCCTGGGCAGGAAGGGGGTAAAAGTGCCCTGTATGGAAGCGGTTAAGTTGGAATAAATCCTCCTTTTCTTGGTCTTGCCATATTACAAACTTAAAAATGAACATAATTCCACCCTTGGTTTGCACTTCTGAATCTTAAACCTTCAGTCCTCACTAAAATCAAATTTAAATTAGCTACATATACATATTGTTAACTGCTAAACAAACCAACATTGCAAAGACAAAGCAATCCACACAATCTGTGGATGTCAAGCAACACGCATATGCATTTTTTATTAATGAGTATCTTACTAGTGTTCCTCTTAGACACTCACAAGAAATTTCTCTCTGTTTAGACCCCATGGAACCATTATGGTCACCCCTTGCTCTCACTTGATAGTTATAACTCTTTCTAGGCAACATTTTCTAGAGGGGAATATTTGGAGGGGTCTGGTGTCTCCCCCCCCCTCCTTTTTCCCACATACTTTCCCTTCCTTGTGCTCCTTTTTCATGCACTTAGCTCCTTACCTACCCTTGCCTTACTTTCTTTTCATCCCATCTCTTTCTGAGATTTTTTGAGTCAATATTTCTCCGACATACTCAACCATACCCACCCATTGCATCCTGGGTTCACAAACTCTTTGGTCAGTAAATACCATACAAATGTATATGTTAATGCCTCAAAAATCACTTATGAAATGTACAACTGTATAATTTTCTGTAACTATGACAATTTTCTTTAAACATTTTCAATAAGAATCAGATAAAAATTAACATACTTCCATGGTTCCAATATGCAACGCAGTCTCTCCAGTCTCAAATTTCCTGTGCCAATTCTAAATTTATGAATATGATATTCTTTGATTTTGGCCCCTAAAGAGAGATGCACAATCATTGTTTTGGACTTTCAGCTCTACTATTGCATGTGTTTTTTTTTTATTAGAATAATAGACTGGAACTTCCATCAAAACCAAATGTACTGGGTTGCACTGGAAAAATATATTGTGGGTGCCCAGCTCTCCACTTACCTGGCGCAAATAAATCATAAACACTTTCGTTAACTATAGATTATGTACTGCCGTCCAATACCCTGAAGGCTCTTCATAAAATATCTAGCACCATCCACATCACAACCCTCCCAAGCCCCTAATCCACCAAGTGACAATTAATATCAGCTCACCCTTCACAACACATATCAGAAACTATGGGAAGCAGATTTCAACATTTCATTCAACACTGTGATAAAAAATATGCACTTTAGCTCACAGGGGGGTCCATGTATTACAGAGATAAGTCTGCATATATTTTTTTTATTTTGTCTTTACCTACTGAATCCTAAATTCCTTATCCTCCAAAAATAAGGGGACTTTTGAGGCACTGTGCTTAAGAACATAACACAAATTGAATATAAAATTACATTTATTAAAGTCCATTAAAACAGTGGACCATCCATTCCACCAGTTAGTAAACTGATATATTAAAACATAACTAACAGATCACATGATAAGATTTGACTATTCCATTTCCCGCTGATAACGCAGACGCGTTTTGCAGTAAACATCTGATTCTTAAAAGGCTTTGCAGGGATCATCTACAAAAACATACATAACTTCACAGTAACAAATATATATATATGCATGTATGAAGATATTACAACCATTAATACACATTTCATAAATATTTTGTTGAAACTCTTTCACTTGGCCAGAACCAACTCTTGAGGGAGTCTATTCCACATTTCCAGAGCTCTTACTGTGAAGAAACCTTTCCGTATTTGGAGATTAAAGTTCTTTTCCTCCAGACGTAAAGAGTGCCCCCTTGTCCTCTGTGATGACCTCAGGATGAATAGCTCTACACAGAGTTCACTATATGAACCACTGATGTATTTATACATGTTGATCATATCTCCCTTTAATCTCCTCTTCTCAAGAGAGAATAAATTCAGTTCCTCTAATCTTTCCTCATAGCTCCTCCATGCCTCAAATCAGTTTGGTTGCCTTTCTCTGTACTTTCTCCAGTTCCCCTATGTTCTTTTTGTGAATTGGTGCCCAAAATTGAACTGCATATTCCATATGAAGTCTTACTAATGATTTGTACAGGGGTAATATGATATCTCTCTCTCTGGAGTCTATGCCTATTTTAATACAAGAGAGGATTCTGCTCGCTTTTGAAACTGCAGCTTGGCATTGCATGCCATTATTAAGCTTGTGATCTACCAGAACCCCCAGATCCTTCTCCACCATTGATTCCCCCAGTTGTACTCCCCCTAGTATGTATGATGCATGCATATTCTTAACCCCCACGTGCATAACTTTACATTATCAACATTAAATCTCATTTGCCACATAGTTGCCCAATTAAACAGTGCATTGAGGTCGGCTTGTAAGTCGGAGACATCCAGAAAGGATGTTATTCCACTGCACAGCTTGGTGTCATCTGCAAAGACTGAAATGGTATTTACAATCGCAGACCCTATCTCATTTATAAATATATTAAAAAGTAATGGTCCCAACACTGAACCTTGGGGTACACCACTGACAACCCTAGATCATTCAGAGTATGAATCATTAACCACTACTCTCTGAATACGATCTTTTAGCCTGTTTTCGATCCATTTACATACGGATTTTTCCAAGCCTGTAGACTTTACCTTACACATTAGCCATGTGCGGGGAACTGTGTCAAAAGCTTTTGAAAAATCCAAGTATACCACATCCACCACCACCCCTCTGTCCAAGGTTTTGCTCACCTCCTCATAAAAATAAATCAGATTTGTTTGACAGCTTCTGTGTTTCATGAATCCATGCTGTCTGTTGCTTAAAATATTTTTTTCCCAGCAAGAACTCATCTATGAGGTCTTTTATTAAACTCTCCAGTATCTTCCCAACTATAGAAGTTAAACTAACAGGCCTATAATTACCTGGTAAAGATTATTATTATTATTATACAGGATTTATATAGCGCCAACAGTTTGCGCAGTGCTTTACAATATAAGGGAGACAGTACAATTACAATACATTTCAGTACAGAAGGAATAGGAGGGCCGTGCTCGTGGAGCTTACAATCTAAAGGAAGGGGGAGGTGATACAAAAGGTGATAGCTACGGGGGATGATCTGGCGGAGGTGATTCAAGTACAGTTCTTAGGTGGAGGTGGGGTAGGCTTCCCTGAAGAAGTGAGTTTTCAAAGATCACCTAAAGGCAGACAGGGTGGAGGCTGACCGGACATGCTGTGGTAGGGAGTTCCAGAGGATGGGAGAGGCTCTGGGGATGTCCTGGAGGCGAGTGCGAGAGGAGGTGATGAGGGATCTAGACAGGAGGATATCATGGGAGGAGCGGAGTGGCCGATTTGGGCGGTATCTGTGGATGAGGTTGGTTATGTAGCTAGGGGCAGTGTTGTGGATGGCTTTGTAAGCTGTGGTTAGTATTTTGAATTTTATACGTTGGGTTAGTGGAAGCCAGTGGAGGGATTGGCAGAGAGGGGCAGCAGTCACTGATCAGTTGGTAAGGTGTATGAGTCTAGCAGCAGCATTCATAATAGACTGAAGGGGGGATAGCCTGTGTAACGGTAGACCAGTGAGGAGGGAGTTGCTGTAATCGAGGCGGGATATAACCAAGGCGTGGATAAGTTGATTTGTGGTGTCATTGGTCAGGAAGGGGTGGATTTTGGAAATGTTCCAGAGGTTGAGGCAGCAGGATTTAGCCAGTGAGTGGATGTGGGGCCCAAAGGAGAGGTCAGAGTCTAGGATTACGCCTAGCACCCTGGCATGAGGGGAAGGACCAATGGTAGTGCTGTTGATCGTAATGGTAAAGTCATGAGTGGGGGATCAGCGAGGAGGAAATATTACAAGCTCAGTTTTTGAAAGATTGAGTTTAAGGTAGTGATGTGACATCCATGCTGATATGTCGCTTAGTAGATTTGTGATACGTGAGGAGATTGAGGGGGTGAGCTGGGGAGTGGAGAGATAGATCTGAGTGTCGTCAGCATAGAGGTGGTATTGAAAGCCATGGGAGGTTATCAGTTGGCCCAAGGAGGAGGTATAGAGAGAGAAAAGGAGGGGCCCAAGAACAGAACCTTGGGGTACCCCGACAGAAAGAGGAAGCGGAGCGGAGGAGGAGGAGTTGTATGTGACACTGAAAGTGCGCTGAGAAAGATAAGAGGAGAACCAGGAGAGACCAGAGTCACGGAGGCCGATGGAGTGGAGTTTGCTGAGGAGGAGCGGGTGGTCGACTGTGTCAAAGGCAGCAGAAAGTTCAAGGAGTATGAGTATGGAGTAATGGCTGTTGGTTTTAGCAGTTAGTAGGTCATTAGTGAGTTTTAGTAGGGCAGTTTCTGTGGAATGTTGTGGGTGGAAGCCAGACTGTGACAGTGAGGTAGCAGTTCATAAGGTTGTGAGCAAGGCGCTCGAGAAGCTTGGAGGCAAACGGGAGCAGGGAAATGGGGCTTAACCTTCCTAGCGGTCTGATTATGTCCATATTTCTGTTCTCAAAGGGGTAAATTTTTTGCATGGAAATATGTATTTTTTTTATTGTAGACCTGTAATTTTTAGGAATAACTCACTGAAATCTGTCCGAACAAAAGTCTAGTAAACATCCCGGGCATGTTAAAATTTGAAACACAAAATCATACATTATAATTTAATAATCATAAAAAATAATATTATTCTAATAATACATTTAATTCAATAATATAATCAAACCAAAAACACTGAAATTTGAAATACAACGCCAAGTTCGCACATCGCTGAGCAAAGTCGCAGAATCGTTTTCAGTGTCTGATGACAAATTTCCCCACGAATCATTATCACTCAGTTCTGCAAGTAGTTCTAATTTACTATCGCTGTTCTCTAGCTGGTCTAAAACCGATTTTGACCTAAAGGGACGTTTTTTGGACACCATGGACGTTTCTCAGTTTCCAGGCAGAAAGAACGGTAAAGATGTAGGCAGGGCACAGGACAAAGCACTAGGGACAAAATGTATGTGAAATGGTTTGATACAGTAATGTTTTACTATGTTATTTTAGTGTATTTAGTGATAGTCACTTTTTGTCATTTTAAAATTTCCCGCCGTTCCGTCCCCCATACGTCCCGACGCTCACAGGGGACGGAACCCAGATGATAGATGCCGGCATCGGCTGGAGGACATTACAGGGGACACTGCAGGAGGGACATCGCGGGAGCGCAGGACAAGGTAAGTGATCGAGGGATCCCGGAGCAGCGCCACAGTGTATTCCCGAGTGGGTTACCGCTTTTGGTACTGAAACTTTACCCACTCGGGAATACCGCCAGGGGGGTTAAGTTATTCAAACAGGTGGGGTCCAGCAAGGGTTTTTTGAGGATGGGGGTAACCAGTGCATGTTTAAGTGGGGAGGGAAAGGTGCCCATGGAGAGTGAGAGGTTGAAGATGTGGGTTAGAGAGTTTACGATAGAGCAGGAAGGAGGCTGCAACAGTCGTGAGTCGTAAAGATTTTGACCCCTTTTTAAATATTGGCACCACATTGTCCTTACGCCAATCCAGTGGTACTATGCCAGTCATTAAAGTGTCCCTAAAAATTAGAAACAATGGCTTTGAAATGACAGAGCTCAATTCTTTAAGGCCTCATGGGTGTATGCCATCTGGTCCAGGTGCTTTATTCACCTTTATTCTGTCTAAATATTTTTGGATCATATCAATTGTGAGCCAATGTGGATCATCTGGAGCTGTGTCAATACCATGCCCATTATGGACAAGAGCTCCCCCATGCTCCTTTGTATTCACAGAGCTGAAGAAGGTATTTAAGAAATTTGCCTTCTCTTTGTCCATAGTCACCCACTCTATATTATTTTTTAAAGGGCCTACATGCTCGGACTGGACCTTTTTACTATTAATATATTTGAAGAATTTTTTGGGGTTGGTCCTGCTATCAATTTTTGCAACCTTTATTTCCTTTTTGCATATTCTGTTATATTCTTTGTAATGTTTACATCACATGCCCATGAATCCACCTTCACACATAGGGGGAAGAAGGAAGAAAACAGGCAACACTGGGCCACACAGGAGAGAATATATCTGTTTACTAACTGGTGGAATAGATGGTCCACTGTTTTGATGGACTTTAATAAATATAAGTTTATATTCAATTCATGTTTTGTTCTTTAGCACAGTGCCTCAAAAGTCCCCTATTACTCTTTTTAGGATTCCGTATTGTGGTCTGGAATGTGGCACTATGAGTTCATCCCCTGAGTGATGGGTTATGTCTTTTGGATAGTGTCTTTACTTACGTAAAGTACAATTGTACCTCTCTCAAAAATTTCACAGTCTGCACCTATTGCAATGTCTTGTCTAGGAAGAAGGATACAGAAGCAGTCTCTTCGCAGCAAACCCCGAGACCACATGTTTATGGAAAAGCAGCTGCTGAATCCAGGCCAGAGTTATTGGGCAAGTGCTCCTATGTTTAATAGTTTGCTATTGTTGTCCATAGCTGGGTATACTGTACATATTAACTGAAGATGTTTGACAGATGTATATCTGTTTCCTTGTTTCCTCACATGCACTATACCAGATAGCTACATTACTGTGCAAAGGTTTTAGGGAGGTGTGAACAAATGCTGTAAAGTAAAAACACATTACAAAATACATATTTTCATTGTTTATTTTTATCCATTTACAAAACAAAATCAGTATTTGGTGTGATTACCCTTTGGTTTCAAACCAGCAGCAATTCTTACATTTGCACACTTTTGTACACTTGCCCAAAGCAGGCACTAGTGATCATCAATTTCATATGTAGGTTGAAACACAGTCATCTGGAACAGCTGTGTAGCAGGCTTAAAATTGCATGGGTCACAGCCATACTCTGCTACTAAAGTGAGGTTATGGAAGACAGATTCATATCACAGGTCATACTCCATGGCAAGACTGAGCACAGCAACACAAGACACAAGGTAGTTATATGCATCAGAAAGGTCTGTCCCAGGCAAAGATTTGAAAGCAGACTGGGGTTTCAAGATGTGTTGTTCAAACCCTTTTAAAGAAGCACAAATGTTGAGGACCGTAGATGCAGTGGTTGGCCAAGGAAGCTTATTGCGGCAGATGAAAGACACATCATGGCTTGCTTCACTTTTACATTGGAAGATGTCTAACAGTGCCATCAGCACAGAACTGACAGAAACCAGTGGGACCCAGGTCCATCTACTGTCTAGTGAAGTCTGGCCTGAAGTGGTCTTCAGGGTAGAATTGTGAACAAAAAGCCATACCTCCGACATAGAAACAAGTCTAAGCAACTCAAGTATGCACTAGAGCTGGGGTGCAGAAAAATGGCAGCAGGTGCTCTGAACTAATGAGTCAAAATTTTTAATATTTGTCTGTAGCAGGAGGCAGTTTTTACTGAAGGGCTGGAGAGTGGTACAATAAATAGTGTTTGCAGGCAACAGTGAAGCATGGTGGAGGTTACGTGCAAGTTTGGGACCGCATTTCTGCACATGGAGTTGGCGATTTGGTCAGAAACAATGGTGTCCTTAATGCTGAGAAATACAGGCAGATACTTATTCATCAAGCCATACCATTGAGGAGGCGTGTGATTGGCCCCAAGTTTATTCTGCAGCAGACATGCAGCCATTGTCATTAAGAACTATCTTCAGTGTAAAGAACAAGGAGTCCTGGAAGGATGGTTTGGCTCCCACAGAGCCCTTATCTCAATATCATCGAATCTGTCTAGGATTACATGAAGGGATTGAGACATCCATAGATCTGTGGTTAGTTCCCAAAGATGTTTGGAACAATCTACCTGCCAAGGTCCTTCAAAAACTATGTGCAAGTGTACCTGGAAGAATTGATGCTGTTTTGAAGGCAAAGGGTGGTCACACCAAATATTGATTTGTTTTGGATTGATTTCCATTTTATTAAGTGATCAAAATAAACTATTAACACTTATTTTTCTGAAAGCATTCTTAAATTACAGAGTTTTTTCACACCTGCCTGTGATAAGGTGTTCGTGTGTAGTGGTCACCACGCTGTATGTTAGTAGGTGAACCTGTCTATTGCAATAGCGTTTATATACTGTTCCTGTTATTTTAGTTAACACTGTACCTTCTGATCTGAGATTGTATAACTAGCTCAAGGTTCAATGACAGTATAGGCTAGAGCCAGGTTAGGCATCTGACGGCCACTTCTGGCATTTAGAGGTCCAGTTGTACGACAGATTAGAGACTACTAGAGAATAAGATGCAGAGTAGATAGGTTGACTCTGAGTTTCAGTATCAAACCACGGTTTCTACTGGTGAGAAACTGCATTCCAGGCTCATTGGACAATGGTCGGAGGATCTGCCCATCATTGCTGATCTTATCTTCAGATCTTCAGCATCAAGGCATATACCACATTGAGATCATCCTAAAAGGGCCCTTACAACTGGACTTTGCCATATTCATCTGGATGTACCTTTAGTTATAACTACATATATACACCCGGGTATATATATATATGCACAATTCTACCAGGACTCCTTTGGACCCTGTGCGGATATTGCCTGTTTGTACATTTGATATATGTACTATTATTATTTTCTTATATAAAGCTTGTATTATTTCCATACTGGGGTGCATCTATATACTTTATGCTATATACTATTTACTGCTTAATGTTATATGCTGGTTGCAGTAATTCCACTGCCCTTAATTACTTTGATTAGATTACTGCTTAATTTCCCAGGAAGGGAATCCCCTCTGTCCACAGAGGCCCTGTCCTGTGTGGAGGCACTGCCAACTTTATTATAAAACTCACTCCTTCACTTAGTGAAGGTTCTGGTTCTCTTTTTTTCCCTACAGGTTTTGTGCAATATCCTGTTTGGGCAGGGCCATTTGTTATAACCCCCCCCCCCAAAAAAAAGAGGAGGTTCACTCGCTTTACACAGATCATGAAGAATACATAAAAATGTTGACTAACAGGGCAACTTTTTTAAATTTTTCACATATTTGTTATATTCAGCATTTTTTGCAGAGGCCAGAAAAATATGGTGGCAGTTACAAAGCTGGTAAGGTTGAATAAAGACACCTGTCCATCCAGTTCAATCTGTGTGGGTGTCCGTTTGTATTTATGTCAATACCATTTCCCATATCCTGTATACTGCATTCTCTAAGATGCCCATCTATTATTATTATTATACGGTGTTTATATAGCGCCAAAAGGTTTGCTCAGCGTTGTACATTAAAGTGGGGGGACAGTACATGAGACAATACAGTAACAATACAATACACGAGGGGTTCGAGGGCCCTGCTCTTTCGAGCTTACAATCTAGGAGGGAGGGGGTAGAGGTACAGGAGGAAGTGGCTGCGGGGGATGGAGTGGTAGGAGGAGTGGAGGAGAATGGCTGTTAGGTGACGGTGGGGTAGGCTTGCCTGAAGAGATGGTTTTTCAGGGTGCGCCTGAAGGTGAGGAGGGTAGGTGACAGTCTGATGGATTGGGGTAGGGAGTTCCAGAGGATGGGGGGAAGTCCTGGAGAAGTTCTGCAGTCGGGCGTGGGAGGAGGAGAACAGGGAGCTAGAGAGTAGGAGGTCTTGTGAGGAGCGAAGGGCACGGGTAGGGTGGTATTTGGGTATCAGGTCAGTGAGGTAGTTTGGGGCAGCGTTATGAATGGCTTTGTATGTCAGAGTTAGTAATTTGAATTTAATGCGTTGGGCAATCGGGAGCCAGTGAAGGGATTGGCAGAGGGGAGTGGCAGAAGTGGAGCGGTTGGTGAGGTGGATGAGTATAGCCGCTGAGTTCAGGATAGACTGGAGCGTGGATAGCGTGTGTTGGGGCAGACCGGTGAGAAGGGAGTTGCAGTAGTCTAGGCGTGAGATAATGAGGGAGTGTACGAGTTGTTTAGTGGTGTCTGGGGTGAGGAACATACGTATCTTGGAGATGTTGCGGAGGTGGAGCCTGCATGAATTTGATAGTGATTGGACATGAGGTTGGAAGGAAAGGTTTGAGTCCAAGGTGACACCTAGGACTTTGGCGTGTGGGGTGGGATTGATGGTGGCGTTGTTAGTCGTGATGGAGAGGATGGGGGGGTGCGGGCTGCGGGGAAAACTAGGAGCTCGGTTTTGGAGAGGTTTAACTTGAGGAAATGGAGCGACATCCAGTCTGATATGTCGTTTAGGAGGTGGGTGAGGGGTGAGGTGAGGGGTGGAGAGGTAAATTTGCGTGTCATCGGCATAGAGGTGATAGTTGAAGCCGTGGGAGTGTATCAGTTTGCCAAGGGAGGAGGTGTAGATAGAGAAGAGAAGGGGTCCGAGGACAGAGCCTTGGGGGACCCCAACAGAGAGGGGGAGAGAGGGGGAGGTGGCAGCGTTATAGGTAATGCTGAAGGAGCGTTGGGATAGGTAAGAGGAGAACCAGGAGAGAGCAGAGTCCCTGATGCCAAGGGAGTGTAGTTTAGTAAGGAGGAGGGGGTGGTCGACTGTGTCGAAGGCCGCGGAGAGGTCGAGGAGTAGGAGGACTGAGTAGTGGCCATTAGCTTTGGCGGTTAGCAGGTCGTTAGGGATTTTAAGTAGGGAGGTTTCGGTGGAGTGTAGGGGACGGAAGCCAGACTGTAGTGGATCAAGCAGGTTGTTGTCAGTGAGGTGGGTGCTTAGGCGATTGTAGACTAAGCGCTCAAGGAGCTTGGAAGTGAGTGGCAGCAGGGAGATGGGTCTAAGGTTGTTCAGGTCAGTGGGGTCCAGGGAGGGTTTTTTGAGTATGGGGGTGATGTGCGCGTGCTTTAGGGGGGAGGGGAATGCGCCAGTAGAGAGGGAGAGATTGAAGATGTGGGTGAGAGAGCGAATGATGGAGGAGGGGGGTGACCGGAGGAGTTGTGAGGGGATAGGGTCCAGGGGGCAAGAGGTGAGGCGGGCTTCAGTGAAGACCTTAGTGACCTCCTCAGTGGTAGCAGGGCTGAAGGAGCGGAGTGTTGGGGAGGTTATAGTGTGCGGGACGTTAGGTGTGGTGGGGGGCAGTGTGGTTGCGAGGTCAGAGGAGGGGAGAGTTGAGGGGGTGATGGAGGGAGGGAGGCTAGGTGGAGAGGTAGATTGTGAATTGACAATGTCCTTACGGATTGCGTCAATCTTGTTTTGGAAATGATTGGCAATCTAAGAATTTTTTTTAAATTATGGACATACCCCACTGACACAACCAACTGTGAAAGGGAGTTCCACATCCTGACAGTAAAGAGGTTTAACTGCTTCTCATTCAAATTCATTGAGTGGCCACATGAGACGGAATATTTTTTTTTACCTATGCTAGAATCACCATTAAGATATTTGTATATCACTATCATATCTTCTCTTAAGGGTCTCTTTCTCCAGGGGAATAAGTTTAATGATTGTAGTGGTTTCTCATAACGGAGGTCCTCCAGTCCCCTATTAGTTTTGTTGCCCTTCTCTGTACTCTCTGCAGTTACAGCACATTCTTCCTGAGGACTGGTGACCAGAACTGGATGGCATACTTAAGATGTGGCCGGACCAGAGTTTTGAAAAGTGGCAGAATTATAGTCTTATCTTTTGAGTAAATACCCTTGTGAATGCATGCTAATAGTTTGCCAGCTTTGCTTGCTGCACCCTGCATGCTATTGCTGAGCTTGCGATCTTTTCAGGCCCCTAGAGCTTCTACTCCTAGCGAGTAACACGCATTCATATATTTAGACCCAAAGTGCATTACTTTACATTTTTCAACATTAAACCTCATTTACCACGTAGTTGCCCCTCTCCGTATTTTATTGAGGTCTTCTTGCAAAATTTCTTAATCCTACTGTGAAGTTATTACCCTGCTTAGCTTTGTATCATCAGCAAACACTGAGATTGAGCTATTTATACCAACCTCTGTATCATTTATGAATAAATAAAGAATTGGTCCCAGCACAGAACCTTAGGGTACCCTGTTCATACCTCCAGACCATACTGAGTATATACTATTTATCACTGCCCTTTGGATGCACCCCTGTAATTCACCTACATACACTATAATCCACGCCAAAAGATCTCAATTTGTACATTAAGCATTTTTGGGGAACTGTATTGAATGCTTTAGCAAAATCCAGATACACAACGTCTACATTCCTTCCTCTGTCTAGATGACAGCTCACTTCCTCATAGAATGTTAACAGATTACTATAGCAAGAACAATCTTTTATTTATTTCAGGTACTTATATAGCACTGTCAATTTACGCAGCGCTTTACACATATATATATATTGAACATTCACATCAGTCCCTAACCCTCAAGGGGTGTACAATCTAAGGTCCCTAACTCACATTCATACATACACTTATTAGGGCCAATTTAGACAGGATCCAATTAACTTACCAGCATGTCTTTGGAGTGTGGGAGGAAACCGGAGCACCCGGAGGAAACCCACGCAAGCACAAGGAGAACATGCAAACTCCATGCAGGAGGCACCATGGTCGGGAATCGAACCCATGACCCATTTACTGCAAGGCAGATGTGCTAACCACTAAGCCACTGTGCCGCCCCATACTGATTACTACTAATGATACTGTTTTCAAAAGCAAATTATTGTTTATAGTCCCTTATCATCCCATCCAATTGTTTACATTGTTATTATTATACAGGATTTATATAGCGCCCACAGTTTGCACAGCGCTTTACAACATGATAGCAGACAGTTCAGTTTCAATACATGAGGAATCAGAGGGCCCTGCTTGTCAGAGTTTACAATCTAAAAGAAAGGGTCAAGTGATACTGTGGAGATATAGTTTTTAGGTGGATGCAGGATAGGGTTCTCTGAAGAGTAGGGTTTTCAGGGATTGATAGCCGTCGCTGTCAATCACCGGGTCCTGGCCGGTGATTACTCATCGGTGCCCAGTGATTGCCAAGGCTCTCTGACGAGGAGGAGAACTGTTTGTAAACAAAACAGTTCTCCTCCCTGTGAGCGTGTGCGCACTGCTTTGCATGGCTGTGCACAGCACAGCCATACAAAACACAGTGCTTACAGTGAAGCACAAACACACTACCCCCCAGTAAAACATACCCAGCACACAGTTAACCCTTTGATTGCCCCTCATGTTCCTTCCCAGTGCCAGTAGTACAGTGCCAGTGCTTTTTTTGGCAGTGATCACTGTATTGGTAGCACTGGGGATGTCAATGACACCAAGTCAGTTCCCCCAGTGTCAGAATGCCCGTTGCAGTCCCGCAATAAGTAGCTGATCGCTGCCATCACTAGTAAAAAAGAAAAAAAAAATTCCAGTATATATACTGCCATTTGTAAATGCTATAAACGTTCACGTAAACCAATTAATTTACACATATTGGGATTTTTTTTAGCAAAGTCATGTAGCAGAATACGTTTTGGCCTAAATTTATGACAAAATTAGATTTTTTTAATTTTTTTACTTGATATGTTTTATAGCAAAATGTCAAAAATATATATTTTTTCTCATAATTGTTGGTCTTTTTTTTTATAGCTCAAAAAATACAAAATGCACAGGCAATCAAATACCACGGAGAGAAAGCTCTATTTGTAGGAAAACAAGGACGTAAATTTCATTTGGGTGCAGCATTGTATGACCGCACAATTGTCAGTTAAAGTAACGCAGCGCCATAACACAAAAAATGGCCTGGTCAGGAAGGGGGGTAAATCCTCAGGAGGGCAAGTGGTTAATAAACACACACTCACCTGCTCAAGGGGTCCAGTGATGTGCTCACCCACAACATCCCTTCTTTCCTTCTTCTCTCCCTGGCGCCGGCATCTTCAGTGTGGGTACCAGCCTGTGACAGCTTGCGGCTTCACAGCTGGATGCCCACTGCGCATGCGCTAGTAGCACTGAGCATCCTGATTTGTCCGGTAGTCTTCTGGGCCCTGTGAAAGTTCCCAGGAGATTGCTGGAGGAAGGAGGGGGGTGAACTTCCGACTCACTTCACTGAGTCGGAAGTGGGAGCGGGTACCTGTCAAAACCTATCCGCTCCCCCCTCCCACCAATATGGCAGTGGAGAAGGCAAACAAGCGGAGCTTCCACTTTTGGGTGGAACTTTTAGGCTAAATTTACACCTGAGCAGGGGCGGATTGACCATTTGAGCTGGGGTCAGTATGGGGCCCCATGAGATGCCCCTGGTACCTTTTTCATAGGCTTTTTTGAATTTGGGCAAGGACACAGGGGCTTCATGATCCCCTATTGCCCGGGGGCCCCATGAGTTGTCAGTCTGCCCCTGCACCTGAGTGTTTTGAAGCTGGAAGCTTAGGGAGAACAAAAATCAATTATTCCTCATGGTGGTGATTCACATCTCCACTCTAAAATACCTGAAACTCAAAGTTTTACTTTCAAGGCTCGATTTGGCCACATTGGTGCACTTTTGAAGCAACTGAAAGCAGAAACACATGGTGACAAATGATAGTTGTTCTCTGTTGGGTAAAACCGCCAAAGCTCCAAAATGCTTAAAAAAAAACAAACGCTGTATAAAAACACGCATGCAAACGTGACACAAAAGCGGCAGGTGTGCATTGGACCAAAACGACAGATTACTGAGGAGGAAAGACAAATAATTGGGTACAAAAATGCATTATGGCTGCCAGCTATGACTCTTCTTTTTTAGAGTCCCAGAAAAGGAGACGATGAAGCGGCCTTGTCGCGGCCATCTTTCTGTGGGATTATGAGTTCCACAAGTAACGCTTTCCCGCCGCCATCTTGGTAGTGGAAAACGAATGACAGTGATGCCCGGAAGGGATGTGATTAAGCTTCCTGTCAGCACGGACCGCTATAGAGAAGTATAACGGGGATGAGCCGGGGCTGAGGAGAAGCAGTGTGTTCGTTTGGGAGCGGCTTTAGACGGGGAAACATGTCGGCCAGCGCCGTCTACGTGCTGGACCTGAAGGGGAAGGTGAGGCCGCTGAGTGTGCTGTGTGATGTGGTACTGGAAGGAAGGAAGGAGGCAGGCTGTACCTGCTGGTAGAGGGCCCTCACCTCCCAGATACTACACACTGGGTGCCATATGGAGGAGCCCGTACATAACCTGCTTATCCCATACACTCATGTAATCGATAGGAACAAACAATGCTCCTCGTTCTTCTCCCTCTCTATGGTTCAGTGTAGTTGTAGAGATCACACATTTCTTCACAGCATCCTAATCTATCGATGTGGCTATTGAAGAACATTGCAAGCTTGCTCTATCACACGGAGTAGAGCTAAGGCTTGGTTCACCCCTACAGGTGCGACCAGGCGTGGTCGCGTTTCCGTGTGTTTATCGCATGTTCCTGTTTATCGTGTGCAGTGCAACCCATCCATTTTAATGGGCTTCCCTATACATGAGAAATGCTGAAAATAAGTCCTTGACTTATTTTTCCAAAAATGTGACGCTCTTGACCACGTGATGCTCCGCCACCATGCAGTTTCACAAACGCAGATGCATGGGGGTTTCATTACCCACTTGCCTACTGGGCACTTATACCCCCTTCCTTACCAGGCCAATTTTCAGCTTTCAGCGCTGCCACACTTTGAATAACAAGTGCACGGTCATGCAACACTGTACCGATATGAAATGTTTATAATTTTTTTCTCACAAATAGAGATTTTTTTTGGTGGCATTTACTTGCCGCCGGGGGTTTTATTTTTTGCGCTATAAACAAAAAAAGAAAAAATTTGAAAAAAGTTTCTTTGTTTTTATTATAAAATTTTGCAAACAGGTAATTTTTCTCCTTTACTGATGTGCGTTGATGAGGCGGAACTGATGATGGGTACTGATAGTCAGCACTGACTGGCGGCACTGCTGGGCTGCACTGATGGGCAGAGGTGGGTGGCACTGCTGGACACCGATCATCAGGGCACTGATCATCTGTGCCCTGATGATCGGTGCTGATCCCTGCTCTGACAACTGCGGGTTCTTGGCAGTACTTTCCCCACGATCTGACAGCGTGAGGAAAGTGGAGCCGTGAACCGGCAATTGCATTTCCCTGTGATCAGCGTGTCATTGGACACGGCTGATCACGTGGTAAAAAGCCACTGTGATTGGCCTTATACCACATCACGTGATCAGCTGTGTCCGTAGGACACAGCGATCACGGAGATCGCCGGGTGTGTGCCCCGGGGAGCGTACAGGAGAGCGCATTCTGGGAGAACGTCATATGACGCCCTCCCAGAACTGGCCGGCCGCGGTGTAGCCGTCATTCATCTATATGTGGTCGGCAACTGGTTAAAGTGGTTCTAAATAGTGGAGCACCAAAATGAAAATTCTGGTAACGAAAATTCAAAATGCACTTGGCTGAAAACCGAAATGCGCAGTTTTTAAAAATGAATATATATTTTTTTGGAAAAAAATACTTTGATTAACCACTGCAATACTTGGCACTTTTACCCCCTCCCTGCTCAGGCCAATTTTCAGGTTTCAGCGCTCTCACACTTTGAATGACAATTGCATGGTCATGCAACTCTGTACCCAAACTATAATTTTATCATTTTGTTCACACAACTAGAACTTTCTTTTGGTGGTATTTAATCACCGCTGGGGTTTTTACTTTTTGCTAAATTAACAAAAAAAACCTGTACATTTTGAAAAAGAAACCCCCACGTTTTTCTTTGTTTCTATTATAAAAGTTTGCAAATAAATAATTGTTCTTCATAAATTTAGGCCAAGATGTATTCTGTTACATTTCTTTGGTGAAAATAAACCAAATCAGTACTTATTATTTAGTCTGTAGGAAAGTTATAGAGTTCACAAATTATGGGATATATCTGAAAATTGATCATCCTGAAGTACTGACGGCCAATCTAATTTCTTGAGGCCCAAAAATGTCAGAACAGTACAGATAGCTCCCAAATGACCCCTTTTTGCAAAGTAGACAGTCCGACGTATTTCATAAGAGTTTTTTGAAGTTGTAATTTTTTTGTCATTTTTTGGAAAATTAAGAAATTAATCAAATTGATTTTCACAATTTGTTTTTACATACTGTCACCAGTGCAGTACAGCGTCATATAACTGGTGTGGCGGTGATCAGGCACACTGACTGGTGACAGTACGAAAAAATTTTTTTTTTGTATTACATTTTTTTCTCTTTTTTTTTCATATTGCACTATGACCAAAGTAGTATGATGTTACCATAGTAAAATTGTACTACTTTGGGGAAGTGATCATTATTTATTTTTTTTTTTTTTACACAATTTGCTTATAGCAAAGAATTTCTTTGCTAGAAGCAAGCATTTAACTGAATGAAATCGATTCATTCAGCTTTTTTTGTTGTGATCAGCTGTGATTGGCCACGGCTAATCACATGACATAGATGGGATGTGACTGGTCCAGCCTGTGCATGTGATCACTGTGACCATTCACAGCTAGGCACACTTGTATACAATGGATGGCATGAAAGGAAGCCACCCATTGTATACAACTGTAATGTGACCTGCTATGATTGATCAAAGCAGGTGACATGGTACTGGCAACGGGGCCGGCACACAGATCTGTCATTGGCTCTGTCTGAGGTACACAGCTGGTGACAGATGTAGCCACAGCGGGGCCCTGTGGCCACGTGTAGAAAGACGTCATATGATGCCTTCCCGGAGGGATGAGAGGTTCGCCCTGCCATCATATTACTATAGGCCAGGCGGAAAGTGAGTAAAGTGGTTCTAAAGCCTGAAGGTTTTTTTTTTTTTTTTTACCTTAAAGGATAACTCCTGGTTTACATATGTGCGGGCCGTGATTTGCGCGGGCACGAGAGCCCATTTATTTGAATGGACTCCTGTGCCCCGGGACACGCAGGGAATAAGTCCCCGCACTACTTGGGAAATTGTAGCCCACACAGGAAACAAGGTTCCCAGTACGGTTGCGATTTCCAGTGCAGGTGGCGTGCCATTCCTCTGTGTGGGTGGTGCATCTGCAGGCATTTGTGCAAGGTCCCGAAGCAGCACCACCCGCACAGATGTGAACCAAGCCTTAGACAAAAATTGCAGGTAAAAAAATGTGCATTTATTAATTTTTCTACAGGAGCCTGGAAAGTATTGCACCAGCGATCAGTAGATTGCTGATGCCATGCAGGTCTCCTGCAGGCCTGTCAGAATATTTGCTTGCTGTACAGGATGTATGGTCAAGCAGATATTTTGACAGGTAGCTTCAATGAACTAACACGGTGCTCCACGGTGCCATGGTAGTTCTTTGAAAACTACGAGCCGACAGCCGGTAAGGCAGTTCATTCATTCACGGACGTCTGTGAATGAACGATGCGGCCGTCTGGGCGGAGCACCGCACGGCAGCACTGTTTTCAAATCTGACAGATAGTTTGGGGAGAAGTCTGGGTGGGCGGCAGCTATTGTAATGGGAACATGTTATATGTTCCACCCTAAAAATGGGTGGAACATGTAACATGTTCCTGAGGGTGAACTTATCCTTTAAAGTGATTGTAAGGGTGCAGTGCGTTTTTGTACATATAAAAGCATCCGATTTTGTGTGCATTCCTGACATGCATAGATGTGACGCCAGCCTAAGGGCTTGTTTACACTTGCAGCAGCCTTTGCTGCCCCTCCGAAATACGATCCATGGTGGATTGTTCTTCAGAAGGAGATCTACAGGCAGCTAGGAGGTGTTATTTCCTTACTGCCTGTGTTAAAACGAAACTAATAAAAACTGCTGCTTGCCCACAGTAGGGCTAAGCCTCCATGCACACAGCTCCTAGAAGCTGTTATTAGCATTTTTTTTCTGCTCCTAGAAGCTAAATAGTGTTATCCTACAGTGGGGAAAAAAAGTATTTAGTCAGCCACCAATTGTGCAAATTCTCCCACTTAAAAAAGATGAGAGAGGCCTGCAATTGGCATCATAGGTAGACCTCAACTATGAGAGACAAAATGAGAAAAAAAATCCAGACAATCACATTGGCTGATTTGGAAAGAATGTATTTGCAAATTATGGTGGAAAATAAGTATTTGGTCAATATCAAAAGTTCATCTCAATACTTCGTTATATATCCTTTGTTGGCAATGACAGAGGTCAAACGTTTCCTGTAAGTCTTCACAAGGTTGGCACACACTGTTGCTCGTATGTTGGCCCATCCTCCATGCAGATCTTCTCGAGAGTAGTGATGTTTTGGGGCTGTCGCTGGGCAACACGGACTTTCAACTCCCTCCAAAGGTTTTCTATGGGGTTGAGATCTGGAGACTGGCTTAGTCACTCCAGGACCTTGAAATGCTTCTTACGAAGCCACTCCTTCATTGCCCGGGCGGTATGTTTGGAATCATTGTTATGTTGGAAGACCCAGCCACTTTTTATCCTCGATGCGCTTGCTGATGGAAGGAGGTTTGCACTCAAAACCTCACGATACATGGCCCCATTCATTCTGTCCTGTACATGGATCAGTCGTCCTGGTCCCTTTGCGGAGAAACAGCCCCAAAGCATGATGTTGCCACCCCCATGCTTCACAGTAGGTATGGTGTTCTTTGGATGCAACTCAGCATTCTCTCTCCTCCAAACACGACGAGTTGAATTTCTACCAAACAGTTCTATTTTGGTTTCATCTGACCATATGACATTCTCCCAATCCTCTTCTGGATCATCCAAATGCTCTCTAGCAAACTTCAGACGGGCCCGGAAATGTACTGGCATTGCAGGACCTGAGTCCCTAGCGGCGTAGTGTGTTACTGATGGTAGCCTTTGTTACGTTGGTCCCAGCTCTCTGCAGGTCATTCACTAGGTCCCCCCGTGTGGTCCTGGGATTTTTGCTCATCGTTCTTGTGATCATTTTGACCCCACGGGGTGAGATCTTGCGTGGAGCCCCAGATCGAGGGAGATTATCAGTGGTCTTGTATGTCTTCCATTTTCTAATTATTGCTCCCACAGTTGATTTGTTCACACCAAGCTGCTTGCCTATTGCAGATTCAGTCTTCCCAGCCTGGTGCAGGTCTACAATTTTGTTTCTGGTGTCCTTCGACAGCTCTTTGGTCTTCACCATAGTGGAGTTTGGAGTGTGACTGTTTGAGGTTGTGGACAGGTGTCTTTTATACTGATAACAAGTTCAAACAGGTGCCATTGATACAGGTAATGAGTGCAGGACAGAGGAGCCTCTTAAAGAAGAAGGTACAGGTCTGTGAGAGCCAGAAATCTTGCTTGTTTGTAGGCGACCAAATACTTATTTTCCACCATAATTTGCAAATAAATTCTTTCCAAATCAGCCAATGTGATTGTATGGATTTTTTTCTCATTTTGTCTCTCATAGTTGAGGTCTACCTATGATGCCAATTACAGGCCTCTGTCATCTTTTTAAGTGGAAGAACTTGCACAATTGGTGGCTGACTAAATACTTTTTTGCCCCACTGTATGTGTTCATGCACACTACTTTATGCTATTAGCGGTTTTCGAGCTTTATCTTCTAGAAGGAAGAAATCTGTTTTGTATAGTTTTTTGAAGCATTTTTCAAGCAGAAAAAAATGCTCAACACTCCTAAAATGCCACTAACAGCTTTTTTTCTAGCCTTTTCTTTTTTTTTCTATATGTACTATAAAAACGCTAATAAAACACTCCTAAATGCTACAATAACACTGCTAAAAAATGCTATTACCTGTATTTTTTCATCCAGCGTTTTTTTTTAGCTTAAAATAAAACACTAGTGTGCACGGAGCCTAAATGTAAAAAAAAAAAAAAAAGAATACATGCCCAACTCCCAGAACTGCATGTCCTGGGCGTCGAGCGATATGATTTGCACATTCCTGTTATTTCACACCATAGAGGCTGCACAGAATTTACCCTGGTACCTCTTCCCGATGCTGGAGATGTGTGAGTGATTCTGCTGACTTTATGCACAAATTCCGGGTTTATCCACATGTACAGGTTGGTGGTAATGCAGTTTTTTCTGCTTTACCTACTATCCCTATTCCAAGGACTGTTGGAATGTGTGTAGCGTTTGCTAGAGTGGTGAGAACCCTCTTTGAGTTGTTGCTTTTCTATGCCAGGAAGGCTATTCCGCTAAGTGGAAGCCTGAGAGGACCCCCACCCTAAACTATTGGAAGGCTTTGGTTGATTTAGTCATTCCTCTTTATAAAGCAAAATATCTTTCCTGTGGTTGTCCACAAGAAGTAGAACATTTGGCTGAATTCTGCATCTTTTGCTGTTTCACAAGTTGATCTAGTTGATAGTTATATTCCTGCTTAGGGAGAAAGCCTAGTTAAGTGTTTTATGATTACTCTGGGCCTTATTGAATTATGGGGCAGCGGTCCTTCAGACTTGCTTCTTCTATCTAGTAATCCTTATTCTATGTCCTTTGAGGGGTCCCTTTCATTTCATTACTGAAGTACTGCCTCCTGAGATTTTTTGATTGTATGGTAGGCCATGAGTACTTGTTAAACTGTTTAGTTTGTTGATGTTATGTGTTATTGCACGAGTTTTGTATTGTTTTCTTTTTTTTTTATGAGCCCCAAGGCTCTGTTTTGTATTTCACTACAGCTTGAAATTTCTAATAAAGAGAAGTTATTTAAAAAAAAAAAAAAAAAAAAGAAGAAATGGCCATTCTGAAAGAAATTGGTTACAGGACAGAAAAGCATGAATCATGGGTTGACCCGACAGATATTTTTGGCTTCATTTCACATGACATAGACCGATTAAAATTTTAGTGAAAGCAATGAACAAGGAAATTAAGTTTTTTTTATTTAAGACAGCTATTTACAAAAATAACTGATGCCAAGATAAAGGAAGGCATTTTTTTGGTCCACAGATTAAATACATTATCAGTGACAAGTGGTTTGTAGGCAGTCCCTCAGCAATAGAGAATAGTTTGTAAGAACCGGTCACACAGATGGAGGATGCCTGCTAAGTAATCTATCTCATTCCCCTTCTCTTAGAATTAAAGTGGTTGTAAAGGCTGAAGGTCTTTTACCTTAATGCTTTCTATTCATTAAGGTAAAAAACTTTCTGTGCCAGAGGATCCCCTTGTCCCCTCTTATACTTACCTGATCTCGACCCAAGAATGTGCACGAGTGAAGCAGCTGTCTCTGCTCTTTCTTCTCACTGGGCAGTAGGGATGCACCAATATCCGCGCTGATTCTGAGTATTTTCACATGTAGTCATACTCGTGAAAATGCTTCTGATACTGGAAACCGATACTTTGCGGGGCAATTTGCATCAATACAAAGTGCATTACAAAGATTAGCATGCGATTTGAACAGAAATGCGATTCCTATCCAAATCGCATGTGGTTTCCCCACTGCTGCTGTGTGAATACAGGCTTGTCATAGCCCAAGTTCTCACAGGAGTGATGAGGGAAACCTCCCTGCACTGTTCCCATGCTGAGAAGAGAGTGGGCGTGTGGGGATGTCGAGGCAGTTACTCCATATTCTCAGTAGGAGAGGAGAGAAAGCGGCGAGGATTTGAAATCCCTGCTGCTTTCTCTCCTCTCCTTGCAGTAATGACATTTCAGGCTAGAGGGCTTTTGATTGGTCAGCACCACAGTTGCCACCTAGCCTGTACTGTTATCACTGCAAGGAGAGGAGAGAAAGCTGCAAGGATTTCAAATCCCCAGACCTGCAAAGTGGCTTTCTCTCCTCTTCTTGCTGCAATAAAAATACAGGCTAGACAGCATCAGATTGGTCTGTCCACATGAAGGGTGATGACCAATCAAAAGCCCTCTAGCCCGAACTGTCATCGCTGCAAGGAGAGGAGATAAAGCGGCGGAGTTTTCAAGTCCCCGCTGCTTTCTCTCTTATCACTGAGAATATGGAGCATCTGCCACCACAGTATACATTCCCACTTTCCTCTGTGGGAAACTCCCTGCACTGGTTCTGTGTGAACTCAGGCTATGTCAACCTGGGTTCACACAGGAGCAGTGGGGAAACTGCATGCAATTTGGACAGAAATCGCATTCCTGTTCAAATTGCATGTTAATCTTTGCGGTGCAATTTGCACCATTACATTTTGTGTAGATGCAAATCGCACTGGAAAATATTGGTAATCGGTATTGACGAGTACTTTACCAAAAGTATCAGTACTCGTACTCCCCGATAGAAAAAAAACTGTCTCAGTGCACTCCTACTGGGCAGGTTGATAGCAGTGGGAGCCATTGGCTCCTGCTGCTGTCAATCAAATTCTGTGATGGGGGAGCTGAGTTGAGTGTCAATAGATGCAGACAGAGAGGCTCGGGAGTGAGCCCACAAGAGTGCCGCCGAAAAGGAGGAGCCAGGAGCACTGTTGGGGGGCTCTGAGAAGAGGAGGATTGGGCTGTTCTGTCAATAACATTGCACAGAGCAGGTAAGTATAACATGTTTGCTATTTTAATAGAAGCTTTAATATCACTTTAACAAACATTTAACTCTTGCAGTGGGTGGGGGCACTGCAAGGGTATTTATTTTTGCTTGGAGTTGTTCCACTGTGGTGCATTTATTTGTCTGTTACCACTACACACAATGAATAGGCCCTGAATGAGTTGAATATATGAGGAGAGTTTGATCTGGAAGTCTGGTAGTAGCAGCTGCAATGAAGACTGGAAAGGAAGAGCAACATGCAGTTTGCAGTCAGAAATAATCAGGCAAAATATGAACTGATTTGCTGAAGGACTTGAAAACGCCATACGTGTTAGTGTGATTGTACTTTTAGATTACCAAAACTAGGTAAGGACCTGCATAAACAACATTCAATTTGAATCTAGTCATGCAGATCCTTGTAATATACAGGCATGGCCAAAAATATTGGTACCCCGACATTTCTGGCAGAATCTCCTAGAGTGTAATTCTAGTTAGGTCATGCTGTGCTTTCAGGATAACCCCTGTGTTTTTTCTTGTCATTGTTCACTATCCCCCAGCGGTCCTCCACATGTGGTGTTCCTCCGTTTAAGAAAGAAGATGGCAGGGGAGAGGGCTCATAACAAACATAGAAAATCCATTCAGTTTATTTAAAATTGCCAAATAAAAGTATTCCACTCACTTGCTACAGTGCCTAAATGAACCGGCACTAGGTATATACAGCTTGTGTAGGGGGGAGATGGCCGTCACTGTTCCAATACTGGAAGAGGCATGTGTTCCACTGACCGGATGTGACATGACCGGTACGGTGTTATCCCAAAAGCGCAGCATGACCTAACTAGCAATAGTAGGTCAGTTTCCTATGGTGAGTGTCAGTCTATGTGGGGACACCAGAAGCACATGGAGTGGAGCATTTGTTTTGTCCATGGAAGCACGAGAACATTATATTGAGAGCACTGTCACACTTGGACTTTTATTAGTCTGTTTGTGATTACTCTTTATATTATATTGTACAGCATATATTTTCATTTTATAATAGGTTTCCATTTGCTTTAGGTTTGGCATTTTGTGTTTTTTTTTTTTTGTGGTTTAATACCGCTTTAAGTGGACAGAGCCATACACAGCTGCAAATTATTTAAAAGAAGTTGCTGGTGAGAAGGGTAAAAGGTCGCTCGGCATCATGTTATATGTTACACACTATATATAGGTGCAACATGGCTTAAAAGGTGGACTTAGCCTTTAAAGCCCAGCTCCAGGATGGAGAAAAACAAATTTCTGCAGTGGGCCCCCCCCCCTGTACTGTAAGGTAAAAGTCTATGGGGTAGAGGAAGGGGCAGTATTACCTGCCTCATTTCTCGCTCTGGCACTTTCCACTGATGATCTGTAAAATGTACACAGCAAGGCTCTTATCCCTGCTTTGTACATGGAAGAGGTAGCCATGCAACTGCATTCAGGAGTGCCTAAAGCCCCGTACACACGGGCTGCATATCAGACAAAATCAGCAAGTACGGTAGATAATTGGCCGATATTCAGCCTGTGTATACAGGTCCTTGTTTGACAGAAGCCAGTCTCACAGCTGGCTTCTGTTGAATGAGCTTGCTGGAAAACCAACAGTTAATCGGTATCCGATCAGCGCTCTCAGCCAGTGGCTGTGAGCACTGACCAGTGTGTTCTGGTGGGGGCAGTACCCCTGTCAGAACACAAAAGCTCAGCGGGGAGTTCGCTGTACTAACGTCACATCATTAGTACAGAGACCTTGTGATATCAGATTTATTTATTTTTAAATAACTTACCATGTGTACCAGGCTTTACAGAAGAGGCTTCACTGCAGTGGTGGCACTGATGGAGTAAGACAAGTATTACTCTTTATTGCTGAACCCCTAGACTTAATGAGCAGTTAATCCTTGTAGTGTAGGGGCGGGCGGGGGTGCTGCAAGAGTAATGTTTTTCTCCTACCCAGAGTTGAACTCTAAACATTCCATTGCAGTGTGTTCATTATAGATGGGCTGCCAATGCACTACAACAGATAAAAAAAAAAAAAAAAAAAGTGTCCCACCCTTTTCTTACAATGGAACACAACACAGTATGTGCATTACTATATAATGCTTTGGTTTTTCCACATTAAATTACACTGTAGTGCATCACCTATAGAGAAGGCGTGCTGTGAAAACACACAAGTGTGCAAGGACCCTAAGGCTAGGTTCACATCTGTGTGGTTTCCAGTGCAGTTTCCGTTTTGCAGAAACTGTAGTCCATTTAGAATGATTTGCTATGGGTCTGGTTCACTCTGGTGTGTTTTTAGCTTCTATGTTTTTTTTTTTTTTAAAAGGGTCAGGGCCTTTTTTTTGCCCGCAGCAGATTGTGATTTTTGTACCATAGACTTCAATGGAAACGCATCAAATGCACATGCAAAACACATGTACATACTTTTTTGGTGCATCTTCTGCATGACAACAGACCCTCCCCCCAGTAACATTAACACATTCCAAACAAATTTTTTTGGGTTGCCTGAGCATAGTAAAATGTGTATGAGCATACAGTCTTTCTATAAAAGAAAGCATAACGGACACTTATAAGACCTAATCCTTTTTAATTAAAAAAATATATAAATTTAAAAAAAAAAAAAAAAAAGGAAATTCACAAAGATCACTTATGAGATAGACTTGCTTACCTGGCAAAGCAATACATCCCAATTGTCTTTTCTATGGCAGACCTAGTTGTATTGAAGGCTCTGGTAGAGATGTCCCATCATAAGCATCAGCTGGGTCAGACTCATTTCCCCGTTGGGTTTTAATTGTGAAAATTTAATTTCCAGGGGTGCTCCGATATCGTTTTTTTATCGTTGAGTACGAGTACCGATACTTTCAGTCAAGTACGAGTACCAATACTTTCCGGTGTGATTTGCGTTAATGGACGCAGATTGAACCACAAAGAATAGTATTCAATTTGAACAGAAATGTGATTCCTATCCAAATCACATGCGGTTTCCCCACTGCTCCTGTGTGAACCCAGCCTTGTCATAGCTCACAGTAGTGGTATGGGAAACCTCCCTGCAGGCATCCCATGCTTAGTGTCAGTGGTAGGAGAGGAGGTAGACGGCATCTGATCAGCTGCTGAGCAGTGGGGAAAACACATGTGATTTGGACAGCATTCCTGTTCAAATCGCATGCTAATCTTTGCTCTGCATTTTGCGTCCATTAACGCAAATCACACCGCAAAGTATCGGTAGTATTTTCATGCGTATGCGTACTCATGAAAGTACTTGGTATCGGCACCAACACCGGTACCAGTATCTGTGCTTCCCTACTAATTTCTGCCTCATTTAATATTTGCATAGATGTCACATTAGAACTAGACCTTAAAATGTAATTTCTTGCTTGAAAAACATTCTTATTTATAGTTGCTGAAATCCAAAATACTGTTTACATGCCTAAGAACTGCTCTGCTATGATTCGGCATCATACTAGTTTTTTTTAAAGAAGTTTGCAGTGTAAAAATCTTCTAACCTGAAGTTGAGACTTTAAACTTTAGCCCTCTTCTCAGGTTTTTTGCAAGGTCCCTGGGGAATCCTAACCTTTAGGTGCATTTTGGTTCTCAAAGATTCAGTCTAGGTTCACACTGATGCAGTGATTCCTGTGCGTTTCCTGCACTTCATCAGTCGCACTGTGTTCATGCGATTGCTGCGGGTGTCAATTTTAAGCTAATGACACTCCAAAAACAGGTCAAAAAACGCTGTGCAATTACCGAATCAGATTACATGGGTGTGAACCCCCATGTGATCACAGTGCGGCAAAAAAAGGTGCCTGCATCTCATTTGTGTGTATACGGTGCGATTTGAGCATGCAAAATGAATGGGCTCAAGCCACACCGCACAGAATCTCATGTGATTTGAACAGGAATGCGGTGCGATTCTTGTGCGAATCACATGCAATGTGACAGTGTGAACCAGGACTCATTGATGACTTACAGATGCAGTTGCCAAAAGTATGTATTGCAATGTATGTCATCTGTTCTTGCCAGAGGAAGATCTTCTGTGCCTTTTGCCATCAAGAGAATAATCCTTATGAACATCTTAACATTGCTAACGTTCTTTACTTTCTTTAAGCAGGGCATGACAGTGGTCTTAATTCAGCTACTGCAAAGATTCAAATTTTGGCTTTGAGTGTTTCAACCACATTTAGCATACAGAAATGAATAAATGTATCCCAATTTTTTCTTCACTTTTATATTTGACATTTTTTTCAGTTTGGTTGTAGTAGGGAAGGGTTATAACCTCTGCCACTTTAAATTTTTTTTTTTTATTCTTGCTGTCTGGGTGCTTTAATCACTTGCCCTCCTGAGGATTTACCCCACCATTCCTGACCAGGCCTTTTTTTGCTATTCGGCGCTGCACTATTCCAGCTGGTAATTGTGTGGTCATGCAATGCTGTACCCAAAATGAAATTTACATACTTTTTGTCACACAAATAGAGCTTTCTTTTTGTGGTATTTGACCACCTGTACGCTTTTTTTATTTTTTGCGCTATAAACAAAAAAAAGACAGAAAATTAAAACAAACAAACAAAAAAAAACGTTTTTGTTACTTTCGGCTATAAAAAATATATAGTAAACTCAGTCATAAATTTAGGCTAAAATGTATTCTGCTACATGTCTTTGGTTAAAAAAAAAAAAAATCTCAATAAGTGCATATTGATTGCTTTGTGTGAAAGTTATAGCGTCTACAAACTATGGTATAGATACTGCAATTTACACCATTTTTTTGCTACAATGACCCCGCTAGTTTAACTGACAGTTGCACACAATTTTCACACAAATAAAGCTTTCTTTTGGTGGTATTTGAGCACCTGTGCACTTTTTTTTTTTTTTTTACGCATTATAAACAAAAGAAAGGTCTGAAAATTAAAAAAAAAAAATAGATTTTTTTTACTTTTGGCTATAAAAAATATATAGTAAACTCAAAGTCATGAATTTAGGCCAAAGTGTATTTTGCTACATGTTTTTGGTTGATTGGGGTGTCTACTTTCCAAATGGGGTCATTTGGGGGGGGGGGGTTTGGTGCTATCCTGGCATTTCAGGGCCTCCGAAACTGTGATGGGTAGTCAGGAAGTGTAATGAGAAAATAAAGCCCTTTAAAAGCCTGAAGATGCTTATTGGATCTTTGGGTCCTGTACTTGGCTAGACTGTCAAAAAGTTTCTCCCATATTCGGGAGAAGTAGCAGAATGTATTTTGGTGAGAAATTCTACATATACCCATGGCATGTATAAGCAATAAATCAAGGGGAAGTTCCGCTTTAAGGACTGCTCCCCCACTCCCCATTAAGGATTGGCACCTTTGGTGGGTGGGGGAGGAGCGGGTACCCGAATTTGACAGGTACTTGCTCCTACTTCCAGTCCGATCTCCTAGGCTATCGGAAACGGAAGGTGTCCTCCCTCCCTCTCTCCCTGTAGTCGTTTGGGACACGTGACAGGTCCCAGAAGACTACAGGACCATTTACAAGGCGCAGTGCTTCTTGCGCATGCGCAGTGGGACCCGGCTGTGAAGCAGCAAGCAGTCACAGTCGGGTGCCCACACTGAAGATGCCAGCCTCCTGGAATACAGGATGTCCAGTGAAACGGACTGCGGGACACACACCGAGGGACAGGTAAGTGGCTGTTTTTTAAAAGTCAGCAGCTACAGTTTTTGTAGCTGCTGACTTTTACTTTTTGACAGGGTGAGTGGAACTCCACTTTAACTGACAATTTTGTGTAAAAAAAAAAAAAAAAAATGTTTTGTCATTTTCCAAAAACTTGTATTAAAAAAATAAATTATTGACTAAATATGCCTCTCGGCAAATAGTTTGGGGTGTCTACTTTCCAAAAAAGGGTCGTTTTGGGGGGTGGGGGCATTTTATGCCCTGCATTACAAGTTTATTCCACTCTTCTAACCACCTGAAGACCAAGTCTTTTCTGACACTTTTTGTTCACATGAACAAATTACTTTGAACCCCCAAACATTTATATATATTTTTTAAAGCAGATACCCTAGTGAATAAAATGGTGCTGCAATGTCACATAGTACTCGTGCAGCGATTTTTCAAACGCAAATTTAAAAAAATACACTTTTTTTTTTACTTTTAATACACAAAAACACAAAATATTGGCCATTTACTTGGTAAAATATAAAAGATGATGGTATGCCGAGTAAATAGATACCAAACTTGACAAGCTTTAAAACTGCACATGCCCCGTGCAATGGCGACAAACTGCAGCTAATTAAAAGCTATCCTGCAGCTAATTAGCCACTAGGATTGCTTTTACATGAAAGCCAATCGCTGGCTTAAAAAAATTATACCAGGATGATGCCTGCAACTGCAACAAGTCCAGTGATGTACTAGTATGTCGTTGGTCCTTGTTGGGTGTATACTGTATGCTATGTTCGTTTTTTTGTTTTTTTTTTTATGCAGCCTGTGGGCGAAATGAAAAAAAGAGAAGAAATCTCTGCCAGAAAAAGTGTGTGGTATGCCCATCATTAGAATATACCGCCCTGCATCCACCCACTTCTAATGGTGGGCACACATGAAATGTGCCAAAAAATATTATAAAATTTATATGCCAAAGCATAGGGGCCATCCACCAACTGTCCACCCCAGGCCCCCATGCTTCGGTGTATATATGCTCTTTTTTTTTTTTTTTTTTTAACTGTGGATGAAAAATTTCATCTAACAGCGCTGCCCACACTGACTTATGTATATTCTGAGAGCAAGTTCCTGTTGCTGTCAGAATAAATGGGTCGGTGCTGCAGCTGAATGGCATTCCTGCAAAGAAAACTGCAATGGTTAACAATAAAACAGTAACAGTAAAATTGTAACCGTAGAACAGGAACGACAACAACAAAAAACTATAATTATTTTTTTTTTTTAAATTTTGGGGAGGATTTGTACTTTTTATTTTTAATGTTTTTTTTCCGTTTTTTTTTTTTTTTTTTTTTTTTTTTACTTTTTGAAACCGATTGTTGGGTCTCTCCAAATGCGATAGGCAGTTTCCTGACTACCTAACATCCTGGAATTTTAGGAAGGATCCACTTTGTCCAGTTGCTTTGTAAAGCACAAAAGCATTTATATAGAGCCAATTGAAATAAACAGACACTTCTTTGTACCAGCATCTGGCTTTTCGGGAAACTAAGTACGGCTTCATCATCTGGTCGTTGAAGTACACCTCTCCCATGTTAATGTTATAGTCGTGGACAAAGGGGCTTCTCAACAACACCAGCTGCCATAGCAATTTGGATGGCCGTGTCTGCGTGAATGGAAGACGTGACTATCTTTTCCCTCGTAAATTCGATACTTATATGTATAGCCTGTTGCCCTCTCACAGGTCTTATACATCTTGACTCCATATCTGGCACGCTTGCTGGGGAGAAATTGTTTGAATGCAGGGCCGCCAGAAAAATTAATGCGGGACTCCTCAACACGGATGTTTTGCTGGGGAGTATTGACATCTGCAAATTTTTTGTTAAGGTGATTTATGAGGGGCCGAATTTTGTGGAGCCGGTCAAATTCAGAGTCACCAAACCCCCCCCCTCCCCCCCCCCCCCAGGAACAAAAGTGTGTTGTCATTGAAATGAATAAAACACATTATACTCTCATATCTATGCCTGGCCATGGCCCCAGAGAACACGGGCATATGATAAATCGGGTCTGTGGACCAATACAACGGCAATTCATTTTTTTTTTTATTAATGCCCATGTTGAGGGTTAGGCCCAAATAAGACGTTAAATTCAGAAACCGTAATGGGTTTCCATTTGAATGGTCTGGCAAGGTTTGAATTTGGGTTGGCGGCGATAAACTGTTGTGCAAATAAATTGCTTTGATCCACAATCAATGCATACAGATCTTCTGTGAAAAACCGCTCCAAAAAATCAAGGGGAGTAGTTAAATTTGCTGTTTCCACCTGAATTCCTGGTTGGACAGTGAATGGGGGAAGTACAGGTGCTGCAGAATTTGTGGGCTGCAAACTGGGATTTGCAAGCACATCTGGAAGGATACTAGGGGCTCTATTGGCCTGTGTGCAAATTTTTGGTGGCTGCAGGGCACTACTTGTGCTCACCACCGCACCAGCTTGTACTGCACTTATGGACTCGCCACATCACCAAGTGATACTGCAGTGCTGGTATGTGAAAGACCAGGATGTACTAGGCCGCTGGTGCTCGCCAGTTCACCAAAAAGTAGAGCGCCATAAGTACTGGCACTCTGCTGCATATGAGAGTCATCATGCATTTGTAACATTTCAGCAACCTGGGAACGGGTCAGGTACACTTGATCTTAGCAGGGACCTCTTCTCTATCGTCTGAGCTATCTGTCAGGGTGCCGCTGCTGTCTACAGGTTCCTATTCAGAGGCTGATTGTATCAGTGAGTCTTCCCCTCCTTTCTCATCTGACTTGCTCAGAATCTTGTAGGCCTATTCACTAGACCGCTTTTCCATTGACATTTTGACCACTAAATGTATAGGTACCTAGTGTGACTCACGGGGAAAAAGAGCACCTGACTGTCAGGAGCTGCTTAAACCGCTACCAAAAAATTTACCGGCAAGTGCTAACAGAGATCAGGCCTGATTCTGCGAACACTGCAGTTTTGTGTGCAATGTATAAAGTGACAGTGACCTACTGACACTGCACTTGCTGGGGGGGGGGCAAGCGTAGGGGCTAAACGCAGGTGCTGGGTCTGATCCCGCTAACGCTGTGTTTTTGGGTACACTATACTAATGTGAATGCTGGTATAGTGATCAATGATATTGATCCATTCAGACATTGTACTAGCAGTGGAGGTTTATTGTGTATGTGAGCGTGTTCCTGGCAACCAAATATTAAATGTGATTACTGGTGTACTGATGGGCAATCTGACGCTATTTGGGAGGAATGCTAACTGACGCTAACGCTATTTGAAGTCACCAGTGAAACTAATACAGTGATCAGTAAAAAATCTGTACACTGTACTAATGACACTGGTAACAGGGCAGTGTGGGGGTTAACTGGGTGGGAGCAATCAAGGGGTTAAATGTGTCCTAAAGTGTTCTAACTGTGTAAGTGTGTTTTACTCACTTTGTGTCTTGACTCTTCTCTCTCTGGGATGGAATGTGCCCAGAGAGAGATGTCATAATGTCCTGTACCTGTGTAACTATAAACGCAGGTACTGAGACAGGGATCGATCATCCGACTTAGACCGACCATCACTGGCCTAAACGGATGATTGATCCCTCGGGGATCAATCACGGCACCCGCGGGAGCACGAATCGTGTGTATATATACATGATTTTGCGCCTCTGTGCCACCCTGTAGCAGTATTTCTACTATAGGGCGGCACGGAAGCAGTTAAGGACATTTCCCTTCACTTTCTGTCTTAGAGACACAACAGGAAGTTAGAGTATATCTCCCAAAATGAGGAACTTTTAGACCATTTTCTCTAGAACAAGTGTCCCCATTAGTAGACATCCCCTTACCTCTCGTTCTATTTTAGTATAATTAAAGTTAGTCTAAAGGAATTTTTTTAAAAATATATTATAACAAGCATGGCATTGAAACTTACCTGCTCTGTGTAATAGTTTTGCACAGAGCAGCTCCAATCCTCCTCCTTCTGGGGTCACCCGCCAGCGCTCCTGGCTCCTTTTCCCTGTTAAATGCCCCCATAGCTTGCAGCTTGCTATGGGGGCACTCTTGTGGGCTTGATCCCGAGATGCATTCTGTGTGCCCATTAACACATGAAGTGCCGCTCAGCCCAGCCCATGCTCTCTCCTCACAGGCTGTCATTGACAGCAGCAGGAGCTAATGGCTCTGGCTACTGCCTTGATGGTGCAGTGAAGAGAGAGAAATTGAAGAGTTGCTGCTCTTGAGCACAGGAGTGGATCAAGATTGGGCACAGGTAGGATGGGGGGATGGCTATGGGGGAAGCTGCACACAAAGTATTTTACCTGAATGCATTAGGGTAAAAAAAAACAACCTAACTTTAGAACCACTTTAATTGCTGTCTTACTTTAAACTGGATTTGGAGGTTGGGGTCGCTGTATATAAAATGAGGGAGCACTGCACTGATCTTTAAGGGCTTGTTTATGATAGCAGTTGGGGGGCAGTAAAACTCACACAGTTGAGCCGTGTTTTTACCACCACCCAACTGTTCCCTCTTTAGCTGGAAAGGCAGTAACTGGGGGGTGCACATGTTGCAATGCTTTGCTTCCTGGTCGCAGCAGGAATTATAACCCTGTCTTGTCCAGCAGGGCACTAACCCCTGCCTGATTGGTGAATAGGGGCTGCCCCACCTGCATGCACAGTGCACACGGCATTTAAGGGGTTAAAACAGGTGATGAGGAGGCAATACAATGCTTTCTCACAGCCTCTCAAATGTTCTCTGAAGAGTGATCTGTACACAGATTGTTCTTTAGAGAACAAACGAAGTGGAGTTATAGCAGCCTTTCTCAACCATTTAATATGCCGGAACCCTTGAAATATTGTTCTGGTCTCAGGGAACCCCGTGTGATGGTCCAGGAGAAGAATGATCCCTATGTTTAGTGTCAGTGGGAATAGTCCTTCTCTTACAGATAGCTAAAAAAAGATCATTGGTTTCAATAGTAACTTATCTGAGTAGCAGAAATTGCTCCTTGTTTTACTGCTGCCCAACTACGCTATAGCTGAAAGACGGCTACAGCGCATTTGTCTTGTTCTGGGAGGGCATCCATGGATGTCTTTCCAGAACGTGCCAGCAGCGCGCACTTGGTGTTGGCAGTGATCGCTGTGTCCTAAGGACACAGCTGATCACGTGATAAGGTAAAAGGCCAATCACAGCGGTCTTTTACCACGTGATCAGCTGTGTCCAATGACACAGCAGATCACAATGTGAATACAGTTGCCGGTTATTGGCTGCACTTTCCTCACGCTGTGACAGTGTGAGGAAAGTACTGCCGATAACCTGCAAATGTGACGGGAGATTTGCACTAATAATCAGGGCACTGATGATCAGTGCTGCCCAGCAGTGTCTTACAGCAGTGCCATCTGTTAGTGCCTCCGGTTGGGCGTTATCAGCCAGTGCCGCCTATCAGTGCCCATCATTGCTGCTTATCAGTACATCATCAGTGCCTCCTCGTCAATACACACCAGTGCAACCTCATCAGTGCTGTCTATCATTGCCCATCCATGCAGCCGCATCAATGCACATCAACGAAGGAGAAAAATTACCTGTTTGCAAAATTTTATAATATAAACAGAGAAAACTTTTTTTTTTTTTCACATTTTTTTACTTTTTTTTTTTTTTTTTTCATTTACAGTGCAAAAAATGAAGACCCAAGTTGTGATTAAATACCACCAAAAGAGAGCTCTATTTGTGTGAAAAAAAATTATAAAAATTTTTTTTTTTTTTTTGCATTTTGGAGTGTTTTTGCCTGACACACATTCAGCAGCCCATTCACTTGATTGGAGTACCCTATGTGCAACTCCAAAGAACTTTATTCTAGAGTGGAATGTGGTGCGTTTTTTTTACAGCACTTGGTGTTTGCAATGCGTTTCCTAAACTCAAGGCAACATGCACATTTTCTGTGCAGTTTGTGATGTGTTTGGAAACCCATAGGTGTGAATGGAGCCTCATTGTTCTTGTGTAAACAAACCAATTTCACTTTCAAGCCTCATTCACACCTAGTGCAGTGGGAACACAAGTTTTATTACTTGTTTTTCCCATGACAAACCTAGGGCAGCCCATTAAATTCAGTAGGCTGCCCTACACGTGGCAAAGTAGCTCATGGGACCTTTTGGCATGTTGCTGCATTTGTCACTCATTTTTCAAAAATGTGTGTTTGCTCACGGTTTGGTGTGCCATTAACAACTAATAGCATCGGAAGCGCAACTAGTTCATACAGGTCAATTTCAAATGGAAAAGTGCCATCTTCAAGCTAAAGAAAACACGCAAACTAAACAAAAAAAATCAAAGAAATGTGTATATACAATATATTGGCAGCTGCCCCTTTTAAGTGTGAAAAACACCTTCAGTGTACATAGAATAAATAAAAGTGGGCACTAACCAAGAATTACCCTTTCATAATGCAAAACAATTTTAGTGTACAACAATACGTGTAAACATAAAAACAATTATATAATAAAGTCCAAATATTAGATGAAAAGTCCCCAAACACCAGATGATTGTAAAAAGTGACCAGATCTTCTGTCAACAGTGCATGGCCAAACTATGCACTCACCAGATTACATCGGCCAACAAGCATGTAAGACCAGGTCTTGTAGATATATTAGGTAGGATGCTCCTTTCTGCAGAATCCTTAAAACCCATCCATTAAAGCACCACTACAATATCTCCCCCATTACCAGGACAATTTGTAGAGGTGTGATGGCAAAACAATTTCTTATAACTGCGGATAGCAGTAATTTAGAAATTTTTCACAAGGAGGATTTGAGTTTTTTCTTTAGCTCAACACACTTGTTTCGCTGAATAAATGCATACCAAACATGACATGTTTTAAAATTCCATAGGCGGTGCTTTAGATTTACACAGGAGGTCTAGTGTCACAATTACTGCCCTTGATCTGACGTTCGCTGTGATATCTCACATGCATGGTGCAAAATATATGTATACATTTATTTTTATTATTTAATTTTTTTTTACACTGTCTTTTTTTTTTTTTTTTTTTAATTTTATCACAGGGCATGCAAATATCCCCTGTGATAACAATAGGCAGTGGCAGGTACTCTTTTCTGAAAAATCTGGGATCTATTAGACTCTGGATCCCTCCTTTTTTGCTTAAGCATCTGATCACACCAAGATGCTTTCCCAATTTTAAAATGGTGCTGTTTATAACCAGCGAAACCGAAATGATCAGGGCTTAAAATTTCAAGTCTAGACCTATTAGCCAGGCACAAACCTTACTCTCCACCAGTTGCCCCACCCAACCTTGCCCAGGTCTGTCTCCAACCCCACCCCTGGCCCGCCCCAATAAAGCTTATGAAATTACATTTTTCTTTAGAATAGAGTCTAATAGTGGATAAGAGGCCAGACTGAGCCTAGAACCTAATTTATGAAACCTATGTAAACATGTAATGTGTATTCACAGCATCTCTGTTATTATATTAGAAAGTCACATATCACGTTGTGTCCTTTTTTAATACTTTAATGGCAGAAAATGTGTTATTAACTGGATGTAAGGTCTATCCATAGACATAGGACAATTGTCAGAATCCTGGCAGACTGCCAGAGGCATCCCCTGGTGACCATTTGTTGCATATACTATGTGTATGTTCATGTCACTGATGTGTAAAGGTATGACACCATGTCTGGTGAAGACAACTCGGTATTCTAAAAAGCTTGCACTAAAGTATATTAGGTTAGCTAGCAAAAAGGTGATGCTTACATTTTCACATCCTTTCTACTATCTATGGCTAACGTGGCATATTATTTTTACCGTATTGAGTACAGGCACCAAGAGAAAGCACTATGCAAGTTTTCAGGTACTAATAAAAGGTATACAACATGTACAATAGGGTGTTTAATAAAAGATTAAACTTTATAAAAACTGTAGGAGTAGAGGATGGACCTCTAACCGTACACAAAGAATGGACAAATAACCATACATAAACTGAACAAAATTTCCACAGACCATACCCAAAAATACTTCAAGGTCCCCCAAGGCGGTGGAGAGCGGACCTCTCCTCGAGTCCTCCACGGCGGTGGGGAGGGTGTCTCCTCTCAGCGGAGAGCAGACCTCTCCTACACCTGGCCCCTCAGCAGAGCTGCCAGTGTAATGGTAGTGCCGAAGAAACCGGAAGTTGGAAACCGGAACTCGGCTTCACAATGAGGCTTGTAGCTCAGGTGCAGCCGCTCCATCCATTATCTGTGCTCGCCACACAGGAATTTCTCCTCGCATTTGGCGAGCGGCCTTTTCAAGCCCTGGAAATGATGAAATACTCGTTGCTTCCGGTTTCTTAGACCATAGAGATGATTGGAGCCATTCTGGTTTCCGATCAGCTGTATGGTCAGCCGGCTGAACCCCCATTTGCATTCTAGGGTTCCCCAGTGGGGCGGAAGACCCTGCAAAAGCCATGGTTCCTGCCACTTGGAACAGTGCTCCAGAGTCTAATTAGTCACTAGGATTACTTTTACATGAAAGTTGACCGCCAGCTGAAAAAAAAACAATACAAGGATGATGCCTGTAGCCTCAGACGTGCCAGTATGTTGCTGGTCCTTGTTGGGCATATATGTAACAGAAAACATGGGCATATGATGATTAATGGGTCTGTGGACCAATATGACCGCAGTTCATTCCTTTTCGCAATGCCCATGTTGAGGATTAGGCCCCAAAAAGTTTTACATTCAGAAACCATAAATTTCGATGCGAATAGTCTGACAAGAGCTGAATTTGGGTGGGTGGCAATGTATTGTTGTGCATATACAGTAAATTGCTTAGGCCCACAGTCAATTGATACAAATCTTTCGTGAAAAACAACAGAGGGGCTAAACGCTATTGCTGGCAGTGAACCTGTGATCCTGATCTCTCTGCTTTTTGGAGACACTAAGGGGGCACTAGTATAGTTCTGTTTGTGATCAATATATTGATCCGTATAATCATTAGACTAGTAATGGGGTGATCAGCGACATATTGTGTGCGAGCAATTGAATGCTTGCTGACCCTGGCTTGGAGGGGCACTAATTGACCCTGACACTGTCTGATGTTGCTAGTGGCAGTAATACAGTGATCATTGAAAAATTCTATATACTGACACTGTACTAATGGTACTGTCAGGGTGATAGGGTGATCAAAGGGGTAATGGGGCGATCAAATAGTTAATGTTCTAATCTAATGTGTAGGTAAAATGTAGTGCTTTTACTCAGTGTGGTGTTCTTTTCTCTCCTTGGAATGACGGGGGGGGGCACGTGCGCTCACACCCAGAAATAGAAACCAGTGTAAGGGTACGCCACTTTGCCTAGAGCCACCACTTGCTTCACATTGCGAACGGGCGGTTGGCAAGTGGTTAAAAAAAAAACCCTAAAAGAAGAAAATTCTCAATATTGTAATTTTTTTTACCATTATTTATTATGTGAAAAAAATACTTTCATGAGTGCAATGCTGATCCAGGATTGTTTTTTTACACTTTGCTTTGCGACAACAATAAAGATGATTGCTCCTGCAGTGCTTGCTTTGAACTGTCATGAATGGGTTAAGTTCATGACAGTTCAAAATACTAGTGATCTGTGATTGGCTACAGCTAATTACATGGTACAGGGTGCTGTGATTGATCCATGTACAGGTGAAACTCGAAAAATTAGAATATCGAGCAAAAGTTCATTTATTTCAGTAATGCAACTTAAAAGGTGAAACTAATATATGAGATAGACTCATTACATGCAAAGCAAGATAGTTCAAGCCGTGATTTGTCATAATTGTGATGATTATGGCTTACAGCTCATGAAAACCCCAAATCCACAATCTCAGAAAATTAGAATATTACATGCAATCAATAAAACAAGGATTGTACATAGAACAATATCGTACCTCTGAAAAGTATAAGCATGCATATGTACTCAGTACTTGGTTTGGGCCCCTTTTGCAGCAATTACTGCCTCAATGTGGCGTGGCATGGAATCTATCAGCCTGTGGTACTGCTGAGGTGTTATGGAAGACCAGGATGCTTCAATAGCAGCCTTCAGCTCTTCTGCATTGTTCGGTCTCATGTCTCTCATCTTTCTTTTGGCAATGCCCAATAGATTCTCTATGGGGTTCAGGTCAGGCGAGTTTGCTGGCAAATCAAGCACAGTAATCCCACGGTCATTGAACCCGGTTTTGGTGCTTTTGGCAGTGTGGGCAGGTGCCAAGTCCTGCTGGAAAATGAAGTCAGCATCCCCATAACGCTCATCTGTGGATGGAAGCATGAAGTGCTCCAAAATCTCCTGGTAGACGGCTGCGTTGACCCTGGACTTAATGAAGCACAGTGGACCAACACCAGCAGATGACATGGCTCCCCAAATCAACACAGACTGTGGAAACTTCACACTGGACTTCAAGCATCTTGCAGTGTGTGCCTCTCCATTCTTCCTCCATACTCTGGGTCCTTGGTTTCCAAATGAGATGCAAAAGTTGCTCTCATCAGAAAAGAGGACTTTGGACCACTGAGCAACAGACCAGGTCTGTTTTTCTTTAGCCCAGGTAAGACGCTTCTGACGTTGTTTGTTGTTCAGGAGCGGCTTAACAAGAGGAATACGACATTTGAAGCCCATGTCCAGGATCCATCTGTGTGTGGTGGCTCTTGATTTGAAATTCCCCAACACTTTTGAATGGCCTTTTCCTGACAATCCTCTCCAGGCTGCGGTCATCCCTGCTGCTTGTGCACCTTTTTCTTCCACACTTTTCCCTTCCACATAACTTTCTATTAATGTGCTTTGATACAGCACTTTGGGAACATCCAACTTCTTTTGCAATTACCTTTTTAGGCTTTCCCAATTATGGTTTTCTGCACAACTGTCAGGTCAGCAGTCTTTCCCGTGATTGTTATTCCTACTGAACCAGACTGAGAGACCATGTAAAGGCTCAGGAACCCTTTGTAGGTGTTATGGCTTAATTAGCTGATTAGAGTGGGACACTTTGAGCCTAGAATATTGCACCTTTTCACAATATTCTAATTTTCTGAGATTGTGGATTTGGTGTTTTCATGAGCTGTAAGCCATAATCGTCACAATTATGACAAATCACAGCTTGAACTATCTTGCTTTGCATGTAATGAGTCTATCTCATATATTAGTTTCACCTTTTAAGTTGCATTACTGAAATAAATGAACTTTTGCACGATATTCTAATTTTTCAAGTTTCACCTGTACATTTGAGAGCTGTGGGCCAACCATAGCTCACTAGGAAGGAAAGCAAAGCTGTTCTGAATCAGTTTGATTCATAACAGCATTGCTAACGTGATCACATGACCACCAGGTCCTGATTGCCGTGATCCGGTGGTCACGGGGGGCTCCCATGTGTTTTGAGAATTTTTTTTTTTTATACAACAAGGAGGTAAGGACTTTGTTGGCTAAATAGAAAGCTCCTTTTTTTTTCTGTAAAAAGTACGATTGCTATTTTGGTACACAGGGAAACTGGAGTTGAGAAAAAACAAAAAACGTGAACTTATCCTTTAAGGCTCTGTTCAGAGCAATGCGTTTTTTAGTGCTTTTTGCAGAAACGCACTACAGTCCAGTTAACATGGTTTTCTATGGAACATGTTCACATCTATGCTTTTTTGAGCTGCTGTGTTTTTGGAAAGCGTCTTGAACTTCTTTAAAAGCAGCTTTTTTGATACAATATAGTCCAATGGAGAATCTGCTGAAATGCATGGTAGTGCGTTTTTGCTTCGTTTTTGCCACATTTTGCATTTTTATTTTGCCCAGCAAAAAAAAAAAAAAAAAAAATTCCACTATAACAAAAAAAACTAAAAAAAAAAAAACGCATCAAAAGCGCATGTAGAAAAATGCAAAATGGACATAAAGCAAACTGCATAGGTGTGAACAGAGCCCTAATCATTGGTCATCTTTTTATGTTTTTTTGTCAAACCGAGATCCATTTATGGTATACTGTACATCTGATATATCTTTTGAGTGTACAACTAGAGGAAAGCAAAAATTATATTTACCCTGTATAGCCTAGCTTCTCCTGTTAATTTACAGACTGGTAGATCCTGTCTTGTGTGCGCTGTTATGGAGTTTGAGATTACAAATATCAAGTGTAATTTGTGATTCCTACAAGGCAAATTGTACTCATTACTCATACTTCTCAATTACTGTATTTTGCAAAGTAATTTCAGGAATGTTCAATTTGTATCGCCCGTCACCTGGGACATGTTCTGGGTGCCGGGCAGGTAGTTTTTGAACCTTTAGCTTTACTGCGGGTCTTTCAGACCCTGGATGTCTCGATAAAGAGAACCTGTCACTAAAAATCATCACATAGGGGGCATTTTGTCTCCTATCTGATGAGGGGAAAAAAAAAATTGTAAAAAATTAAAGTTACACCCAAACACAGAACCCCCCCCCCCCAAAAAAAAAAAATGAGGACCCCCACATATACACACATACAAACATAAAAGCACACGCTGGGGCGCCTATGCATGAAAACGTAAATTGCAATACACGTTACATATCGCCGCGCATGCCAGAATGAGAGCAATAATTTTAGCACCAGACCTCCTCCATAACACTGAACTGATGACCTATAAGGAACTTTAAAAGCATCACTATAAAAAATATAGGGTACTAAAGTTTGTCGCCATTTCACAAGGGTACGCAAATTCAAGGTTTGACATATTGAATACCTATTTACTCAGTGTAACTTCATCTTTTATAGTTTGACTTCAGGCCAAAAATTATTTTTTTCAACTTGCAAAAAGGGCTCTGGCAGCAAAAGGGATAAAGAATAAGCCTGACGAGCACCCAATCGGTGCTCATTACACTGCAAGGTCTCTCCCCTCCCTGCTAGTTCCTGGGTGCGATGCTGGGGACAGGCAGGGAGGAGGAGATAAACAGCGCAATGTTAAGATTATTACACGTTTAAGTCTCCATAAAGCCCCTTTTGCTTTTAAAAGCCCCAGACATTCCTAAAATCACCTCAGATCCAAATATTTTTTGGGTTTCTCTGGACACGTAGCTTGTTATGAGGAACAAGTAGACTGGGACCCTGATTTTTGTCCCTGGACAAGTAGATTTTTTTCAAAATTTCCACACTCCTGTAATTTTGTTGCTCTGGTATAGGCAATACCATTTTTGTCTGACCATGGCCTTTAAACCAGTTTTTTAAAGATAGGATCAAGTGACCTATTTGTCATTAAAGTAAACCTGTAATCCATTTTAAAGTTTAAAATGGTCAGAGACCTACCAAACAGCAGAGCCTGCCTTTTGTATCCGTAAAAAAAAGTCTCTACCCCTTTTTTTCCCCTTTTGTCTTTCAGGACAGCACCTTGAGTGACCTCGGCTCCTCCCCACCTGAGGAAACACCTCCACCCTAAACAAAAAGCACCATCAATCCCCTCCGAGCTCAGTTTTGGTGTTTCCTCCGGTGGGGTGACATCTTGAGGAAGCCTCTCAGGTGCTGTCAGGGGACGGCAGAGCCTTAGGTCCAGGAACTGTGGAGCAGCAGGGAGTGAAGGCCGGAGAGCCAGCTGCTATCCTCCCGGCAAAGCTGCAGGGGCAGAGCGGTGATTCCTGGGTCACAGGGAGTGACACTGACATGTCGGCTGTCCCCGGCTCCTTCCGGAGAGTTGCGGGTGCCGGGGCTGCCTCGGTGGGATTTGGTGAGGATCGGGGAGGAGTCCCACTCCTCCCATGCGTGTCGGCTATAGGAGCACGCCGGGCCAGATGACGGGAGACGTCATTTCCGGCGGAGGGGGTGGGGCTTCTTCTGGGGTCGCGGCTTCTGCTTCCGGCTGCGGCCCTATACACCGGGGTCAGCGGCAAATGGCGGTGCAATGCGGACCATAGTCTGTAAGGACAGGCACACCGCTGAGGATAGGCGACCACCCTCCTGTTGGATGTCCGGCGCAGGGGCACCGGGACCAGACGAGGCCTGCACCAGCCAGACTCAGGTAAGGTGACTCAGTGGAGTCCTACCCTACCTGTGGGCCCCTAGCTCCAGGGGTATTCCCCGGCCCTCTTGTGGTCAGAGGGTCTAGGGCTGGGGGGGGTCGGTCTTATTAGAGTCAGGCCCTTAATCCCTGCCAGGGAGTGGAGGTCGGGGGGGGGGGGGGGGGGCAGGTAGCCAAGGGGTAATTGGTTCCCTGGCTCTTTCTCTCCCTCTTGTCTTTTCAGGGTAAAGCCCATGAAAAACTTAAACATCAGGAGCCTAGGCAGAAATGCCCGTCTTGCAGAGCAGCCCTCAAGGAGTCATGAAAAAAGGTTCTATGTGGGCCCTGTATTGAGGGATTAGTGAGGGAAGAGAGTCCAGCTCAGGGTGATTTGGTCAAGTCAGTAAGGGAATTGACCAACACCTTTGACTCCTTCAAAAACCTGATGGAGAGTTTAGCCATTCCCCAGGCTACGCTCCGTCCCCCCCAGCACGGAACTCTGTCAACTAGCCAGCGTAGGTAAGTCCAGGAGGCGGGAGAAGGTGAGCCATCCCTGGATTCCCAGTCCGAGGAGGACACAGCAGGGGAGGGCCCCTCGGAAGATCCCAGAGGTCCCTCCAGGAACAAATTGTCCCTTGAAGAAGTGGACGATTTGTTATGGGAAATCTATGATGCGCTGGACATCAAGGAAGATGTAAAGCCTCTTTCTCTACACGATCAGATGTACCAGGGTATGGAGGAACAGAAACGGAGAGTATTCCCCATACATGAGGTTTTGGTGGACACTATAAGAAAAGAATGGCAGGATCCAGAGAGGAAGCCCCTTTTCTCCAAATCACTGAACGGAAATCTACGCTTGAGTGAAGACCCGTCAGCCTTGTGGAACAAAAATCCTAAGTTGGATGCGGCATTTTCCCAGATTTCTAGGAAAATGGATTTGGCCTTTGAAGATATGGGTGTTTTACCAGACCTGATAGATGGGAGAGCTGAATCCCTCCTTAAAAAGTCATGGGACTCGACCCTGTCTAATCTGAAGCCAGCCATGGCCACCACTGTAGTAGCCAGAAACATGGAGTACTGGCTAACGCAGTTACAGGCACATATAGTGGCTGATTCCCCCAAAGATAAGATCCTTGCGTCATTTGAAACGTTGCAGGGGGTGGGGTACATTGCGGACGCATCAGCAGAGTCTGTGAGGCTGGCAGCTAGGTCGGCGGCCCTGACCAACTCGGCCCGCAGGGCCTTGTGGCTTAAGACGTGGCAGGGGGATGTCACGTCTAAGGTAAAGTTATGTGGCATCCCCTTTTCAGGAGATCTCCTGTTTGGGCTGGGGTCAGAGATGGTGTTGGACCGCATGGCGGAAAGGAAAAAGTCCTTTCCCCTGAAGCGAAAAATGCAGGATCTAGGGGGTAGGAAATTTTGTCCCCGAAAGAGACAGAGCCCTAGGGCAAAAGGACAGAGGAATACATGGGGGCAGAGAGGGAGGGGCAATATTCCGTCATCCTGACCAGCCCCAGAAACCACGGTGACTCGGTTCCCCCGGTGGGAGGAAGATTGGCAGCCTTCCTCCCACGGTGGGAAGCGGAGGTCTCCAGCCCCTTTATACTGGACATCATAAGAAGGGGATACCGACTGGAGTTTTCGAGACCACCGCCGCAGAGGTTACTAATAACAAACCTGCCCAGGTGTCCTCAGAGGGCCTCAGCCTTGCTAGCCTCGCTTCGGGATTTAGAGGCAGAGAAAGTGGTAGTAAGAGTTCCTGAGGCAGAGATAGGGGATGGTTTCTATTCCCACGTGTTTGTGGTCCAGAAACTGTCAGGGGCGTACAGTTTAATCTTAAATCTGAAACCCCTGAATGAGTCCATTCGTTACAAAAGGTTTCGGATGGACTCGATCTTCACAGTCAGAGCCCTCCTTCCACCAGGGGCCTTTCTGGCCTCCATTGACCTGAAAGATGCCTATCTGCACGTGCCCATCCCAGAGGCATTTCAGAGATTTCTCAGGTTGGCAGTACAGAGCACAGCAGGGACGTATCACCTACAGTTCCGGGCCTTGCCTTTCGGACTCTCCTCCTCACCAAGGTTCTGTCCAAGGCGTTGGTTCCTCTTCGGCTTAAGAAAATTTCAGTGGTAGCCTATCTGGACGACCTGCTTTTATTTGCGGGCTCGGCAGATCGGCTCGCACTGGACATGGCAGTGGTGAGGAGACATCTGGAGAGTCTGGGATGACTGCTGAACTTGGACAAGTCCTGCCTGGTCCCTTCCCAAAGAATGACCTATCTAGGGTACATTCTGGACTCCACCTGTCAGAAGACCATGTTAACCCCGGAGAAGCTCGTCAAATTAGACGGGGGATCAGGCAGTTACTGGGAAGCCGCAAAGTAGCATTGAGGCAGGCTATGTCGGTATTAGGACTGTTAACTTTGTCCATCCTGGCAGTACAGTGGGCGGGATTGCATCTTCGTCCCCTTCAACTTTTCATACTGAGCATCTGGGACCGACAGCTACGGTCATTGGATGCCCAGGTACATATTCCCTCCAGAGTGAAGAGATCCCTGTGGTGGTGGAGGAGGACAGCCATTGTGACTCAGGGGCTGCTATGGAGTTTCCCGGTGATCAAGGAGATCACAACGGACGCCAGCGCCCAGGGATGGGGGGCCCACCTAGGAGAATCGGTGGTACAGGGAGAGTGGTCTCCAGTAGAAAGGGAGGAATCCTCAAACTGGAGGGAGCTAAGGGTGGTATTGGAAGCACTTCGCTCCTTCCAGAGTTTGATTTTGGGCCAGCATGTCCGCGTACTTTCGGACAATGCAACAGCGGTAGCCTACGTGAACAGAGAGGGAGGAACAAAGCGCAGGTCTCTCTGGGCCCTGTCGGCGGTGCTTCTGTCTTGGGCAGAAAGGAATCTCGCCTCCTTATCAGCCGTCCACCTAAAAGGGGAATTAAATCGGGTAGCCGATTTTTTTGAGCAGACGGCAACTGAGAGAATCTGAGTGGGTTCTAAATGGGGAGGTTTACCAGGCCATTGTAAGGAAGTGGGGATCCCCAGACATAAACCTTTTAGCGTCAGGTCAGAACAACAAAGTCCCAAGATTTTTTATTTTTTTCGCTAAACCGGTGGGGCGGGGCGTGTGCAGTGGATGCGTTAGGACAGAAGTGGGATCTCCCTCTGTGCTACGCCTTCCCCCCCGGTCGCCCTACTATCAGCGGTGTTGAAGTTCAGGTTGGAGAAAACTTCTCTAATCATGATAGCTCCGTATTGGCCCTGTCGAGCTTGGTTCGCAACATTGAGGGCCTTAGCCACGCGGCCACCTTGTATTACCTCCGCGGAAGGACTTACTGCCGCAGGGGCCGGTCCTATGTCCCAGGGTGGAGAGGTTGAAACTGACAGCTTGGTTTCTGAGGAATAATGGTGTGAACCTCCTGCGCTCACAAGTGTTCAACTCTATACAAAAAGAAGAGAAGCTGCTAATATTAAATCATATACCAATGATTACCATAAATGTATAAAATAAAATAAAAAATGTAGCGCTACTCACATAATAAGTGCATATAAATATATATACCAAGTGTCAGGGATCCCCGCGGCGCTGGTCCCGGCGCAGGCACAGTGCGCCGCCTGGTGCAGGGACGCGGGCACTAGGTCCAGGCTGACCGTGGCGTCTGAACTCGGGCATGCGCACTAGGAACCGCGGGCGCGCGCCTGGCACCAATGACAGCGCAGGGCGCAATATTTAAACGTCCCTGAGCTGTCATTCAGTGCCTTCTGGTCTTACCTGCTCCCTGAATCTGCGAACCTGTACCCTGTAAGTTGCTGACCCGGATTGTACCTGCCCACTCTGTATTCTCCTACTCTGACCCTTGGCTTGCCTGACCTCTCTCCCGGATGCCCCCTATTGGATCTGATACTCTGTTACTGACCTGGCGTGTGACCCGACTATTCTCTGCCCTCCGCTTTGTACCGCACCGTCCCCACGGCTACCGACCCGGCTTGTCTGACCTCGCACTTGCTCAGCCATCCATCCATCCCTCCCATCGGTGTCACCCGACCTCCTCATATCAGGCTCTCCCCTGTTGGAGCCCCTGGCGAACACCCCTACCACTGACGGGTGTACTCAGTAGTCGCGACCTGGTCTCGGGGTACTCCAAGTCCATCCCCACCATCAGGGGCCCTGATGAACAAGTACTCTGGGGCTTAGATTCCGCGCTCTGGGGACACCTGACCAGTGGAGTGCTAGTGGTGCGGTCTGTTACAGTACCAGAAGGCCATGACTGAGCCTAGAGGAGGGCCCTCCCCGCTGGAAGACATTTGCAGGCACTTGTCGGCCCTGACACAGGCTGTGGAAGCCCTGCAGGACAAATGCATGCATCTGGAAAACCGTTTCCAGACCCTCTCCGTAGCTGACACTACCCCACAGGCTCCTGTTTCTGCGCCTCCGCCTGGAGAGGCTTCTGGGCCGGCCACGGGGGCTTCTGCCCCTCCACCTATGGCGGAACCCCGAGTACCCTTGCCGGAACGTTTTCACGGAGACCGCACGTGCTTTAGGGCTTTCCGAAATTCTTGCCTCCTGTTCTTTGACCTACAACCCCGCACCTTCGTGACTAAGTCAGTTAAAGTGGGATTTATAATCTCACTATTACAGGACGAACCCCAGGACTGGGCCCATCGGTTAAGAGAAAACCATGACCCTCACCTTGAAACGGTGAATAATTTTTTTGAGGCTATGGCCATCCTATACGATGACCCACAGCGGGCAGCCTCTGCCGAAGCGACGTTATACACGCTTAGACAGGGCCACTGGGGTGGCAGGAGTATGCCTCAGAATTTAGGCGTTGGATGGGGGACACACGCTGGAACGAGGCCGCTCTGCGGCACCAATTCCGTATGGGCCTTTCAGAACCTCTAAAAGATGAGCTGGCCCGAGTGGGGGTTCCCGAGTCTCTAGAAGACCTTATAGCCCTAACAATCCAAATTGACCGGAGACTGTGGGAACGCAGATTTGAGAGGTCCGGTCAGGGTCGCAGAAATACATGGGCTCCAATCCAAGGCCCGGGCCTACAAACCAGACTGAATACCCAGAGTCCACCTCCAGGAGATGCTGAGGAACCGATGCAGCTGGGCCTGGCTCGGCCTAAATTATCGCCCGAGGAACGCCAGCGGAGACGTTCCCAGAACCTCTGCCTTTACTGCGGTGAAGCCGGTCATATGGTACGATCCTGCCCTCTGAAAATGAGTAAGTCAGCCTCTTTTTCCTCCTTATCTATTGGAGGTAACAGCCATAGTTGACTCGGGGGCGTGCAGTTGTTTTCTGGACTTAGACTTTGCTTGCCAGCAGAAGATTCCCCTTCAGCCCAGAAAAAGGGGTCTTAACATATTTTTGGCAGATGGCTCCCAGATCAAATCAGGAGTAGTAAATCAGGAGACCCCCCTCATTGCCACTACAATAGCCAATCGGCATCAGGAGTTCCTCCGCCTAGATGCCATTGCATCACCCCTTTTCCCAGTCATTCTGGGGCTCCCTTGGTTGCGGGCCCATAACCCCCAGATTGACTGGGAGACCGGGTCTATCTTGTTCCCTTCCCCATACTGTCAGGAACACTGTCGCACTTTGGGCCCGGCAGCCCCCCAAGTCTTCCTGTGCTCCGAAGGGGACTCTAACCTGAAACAGGTTATTCCCGCAGCTTATCATGACTTCTTGGACGTATTCAGTAAACAAGGGGCATATACCCTGCCCCCCCACCGCCCGTATGACTGTCCCATTGACCGGTTGCCTGGCTCAGAGATCCCTTTTGGGTGGATTTTCTCCCTGTCTGAGCTTGAATTGGGGGCCCTTAAGGAATATATTGAGGACAGTCTCCAGAAGGGGTTCATCCGCCCCTCCACTTCACCAGCAGGGGCGGGGATCTTCTTTGTGGAGAAAAGGATAAATCTCTGAGACCTTGCATCGATTATCGTGAATTGAACAAGGTCACGATTAAAAATAGTTACCCTTTGCCCCTGGTCCCAGAACTTTTTCAGAGCCTGAAGTCTGCGGCCGTATTTACCAAATTAGATCTAAGGGGGGCCTACAACCTGGTTCGCATAAGGGAAGGGGACGAGTGGAAGACAGCGTTCCGTACCCGGTTCGGGCACTTTGAATATCTGGTTATGCCATTTGGGCTGTGCAATGCCCCAGCCACGTTTCAACATTTCGTAAACGATATCTTCAGGGATTACCTCAACATTTTTGTAATCGTTTACTTAGATGACATACTGATCTTTTCACCCTCACTTAAGGATCACAGGATTCATGTGGCAAAAGTGTTGGGGCGGTTGGGCCAGCATGGGTTATATGCCAAAGCTGACAAGTGCAGCTTTGAGCAGCCTAGTATTACCTTTTTGGGTCTGGTTATCTCCACCACGGGGGTCACGATGGACCCTCAGAAGGTCTCAGAAATTTTGGATTGGCCAGTGCCCACAGACAAAAAGGGCATCCAGCGTTTTATTGGGTTCGCGAATTTCTACCGAAAATTCATTAGGAACTTCTCGGGTCTGGTCTCACCAATAACTCAGCTGACCAAACTTGGAACCCGTTTCAGATGGACGCCGGAGGCCCAGGAAGCCTTTGAGGCCCTGAAAAAACTGTTTACCACAGCACCCATTCTTGGCCATCCAGACGCTTCCCTGCTGTACATTCTGGAAGTAGATGCGTCAGAGAATGCAGTAGGCTCCATCCTTTCCCAGTGAAAAGGCACCAAGGAACTTCTACATCCTGTAGCGTTCTTTTCAAGGAAGCTTACTCCCGCAGAGAAGAACTATGATATTGGCGATCGAGAACTATTGGCCATCAAAACCGCATTAGAAGAATGGAGGTACGTGCTGGAAGGAGCCACACACCCAATCTTGATTTTCACCGATCATAAGAACCTTGAGTACCTGAGAACTGCCAAACGGTTACGCCCGCGACAGGCAAGATGGGCGCTCTTTTTCTCCAGGTTCTCATTTCATATTACTTGCAGACCTGGTTCTAAGAATACAAAACCCGACGCGCTGTCACGCATGTTCGAGGACCCCGAAGAAGAGCCAGTACCCGATACCATTCTGTCCTCAGGGAACTTCTTGGCCCTCCAAACGAAACTTCAGTCGAAACTTCTGGACGCATCCACGGCTATGTCAACCCCATCTGGGGTGTCCCTCCAGAACAAGGGGGGACTCCTATGGAAGGAGGGGTTGATCGGGGTTCCTGAAGAAGTACGAACCCTAGTCCTGGGACATTGTCATGACCACCCGATGGCAGGACACTTTGGCCTAGCAAAGACCCTGGAGCTTCTCCAGCACTCCTTTTGGTGGCCGAACATGGCTAAGGTCTGCAAACGTTACGTGAGTACCTGCGCCGTCTGCCAAAGGAACAAACCTTCAAGGAACAAGGCTTGGGGACTGTTGCGCCCACTACCGATACCCGAATGACCATGGCAAAGGATCGCAATGGACTTCATAGTCGAGCTCCCTCTGTCCCAGGGCCACACCACGATCCTTGTGGTCATCGATCGACTGTCTAAAATGGCCCACTTCTTACCATTGAAAAATACCCCGTCGACATCCGAGACTGCACAAATTTTCATTCAGTCGTAAGACTACAGGGAGTCCCAGAGGACATCGTATCAGATCGAGGGGTCCAATTCACGTCAAAATTTTGGAGGGCTCTATGCAAGGCATTGGATATCAAACTTTCCCTCTCCTCCGCGTTCCACCCGCAGACCAATGGACAGACAGAGAGGACTAACCAGACCCTGGAGCAATACCTGCTACACATCCTTCCTACAAGATAATTGGCTACCACTTTTACCCCTGGCAGAATTTGCTTATAACAACGCAAAACATTCAGCAACGGGACAATCCCTGTTTTTCTCAAACTACAGATTCCACCCTGTCTTTCTCCCTGATCTGGTCCCCGATTGTCCAGTTCCGGAAACACAAGACGCACTTGCTTTTTTCTCCACCAACAACAAATTACTTCAGGAGGCCATCGCTCGGGCCCAGGAGGATAACAAGAAGGCGTTTGACAAGAAACGAAGAGGGGACCTGGTGCTGCAGCCTGGGGATAAGGTTTAGTTGGCAACAACAAATCTAAAAATGTGTCATTCAAGGAAATTGGGACCGACGTTTGTAGGCCCTTTCTGTGTGAAGCGAATGATTAACAAAGTGGCATACGAGCTTGTCCTCCCTGAGACATTCAAGATCCACCCAGTATTTCCCGTGTCCCCGCTGAAACCAGTGGTCCCAGACCCTTTTCCAGCTCGAGAGTCCAGACCTCCGGAGGCCATAACTATCGAAGAGCAAGAAGAATTTGAGGTAGAAGCAATCCTGAAATGCCGAAGGTGGGGGGTCAGACCCAGTTCCTAATTAAATGGAAGGGATATGGTCCGGAGGACAATTCCTGGGAACCAGCCCAAAATGTTCATGCACCTAGACTTGTCCGGGGGTTTCTTCATGATCACCCGTGGTGGAGAGATCGGGTGGGCATCCAGGGATTGCCCGTAGGGGGGGGGGGGCAATGTCGGGGATCCCCGCGGCGCTGGTCCTGGCGCAGTGCGCCGCCTGGTGCAGGGACATGGGCACTAAGTCCAGGCCGACCGCGGTGTTCGAACACTAGGAGCCGCGGGCACGCGGCTGACACCAATGACAGCGCAGGGCGCGATATTTAAACGGCCCTGAGCTGTCATTCAGTGCCTTCTGGTCTTACCTGCTCCCTGAATCTGCGAACCTGTACCCTGTAAGTTGCTGATCCGGATTGTACCTGCCCACTCTGTATTCTCCTACTCTGACCCTTGGCTTGCCTGACCTCTCTCCCGGATGCCCCCTATTGGATCTGATACTCTGTTACTGACCTGGCGTGTGACCCGACTATTCTCTGCCCTCCGCTTTGTACCGCACCGCCCCCACGGCTACCGACCCGGCTTGTCTGACCTCGCACTTGCTCAGCCATCCATCCCATCGGGGTCACCTGACCTCCTCATATCAGGCTCTCCCCTGTTGGAGCCCCTGGCGAACACCCCTACCACTGACGGGTGTACTCAGTAGTCGCGACCTGGTCTCGGGGTACTCCAAGTCCATCCCCACCATCAGGGGCCCTGGTGAATAAGTACTCTGGGGCTTAGATTCTGCGCTCTGGGGACACCTGACCAGTGGAGTGCTAGTGGTGCCGTCAGGCGGTCCGTTACACCAAGTATATCAATTAGTGAAAAATATCAAATCAACTGTTAACCAAGTGATCTCATGCAGAAATCCAAACAATTGAAATACAGCCCTGAGGAAGTCACATGGTATTGTGATGCAACGCATCGGCCTGACGTAGTGACGCACTTCCGGCATAGCGGCCATTTTGGTACACCTGTACACCCATACATTCGTTCCCTCATCCGAAAGCATGGGGTTTTGAACTGGATACTGCTGCCATGTGAGTTAATGAGCTTTGTTATTGTCCCTACTTTGTTACCATCAGCATTTTTTGGACTTTAAGAGCACTGTTTAAGTTGTCTTTATATTGTGGTTTCACTACACTATATGCACGCGTGATTTTATATATGATTTACACTGAATGGATTTATATAGAAAGACATATATGCTTTTCACATGTTTTAGGTTATTATAATTAAGTTTGAAGGTTGTGATTAATCAGCACTAATTGTTTTCAATCATCATCACCATCATAGTTTGAGTGTATTTTTGTGTTCACATACAATTGTTTGGATTTCTGCATGAGATCACTTGGTTAACAGTTGATTTGATATTTTTTCACTAATTGATATACTTGGTATATATATTTATATGCACTTATTTATTATGCGAGCAGCGCTACATTTTTTTATTTTGGTTTCTGAGGAGCAGCTTCTGTTAGCAAAGGGACTGTCAGCCAGGGTGGTGGCTACGCTCTTAGCCAGCAGGAAGAGGGAAACCCAAGCCATCTATAGGAAGGTCTGGAGGTGCTTTAAAGAATGGTGCTACAGGGTCTCAGTGGTTACCCATAGCCTATTGTTGGTGCTTGAATTCCTGCAGGCGGGGGTCGATAAAGGGCTCACGATCAGCACACTCAAGAGCCAAATTTCGTCTCTTAGTGTGTTTTCTGGAATCCCCTTTAGCTAAGGAGGCATTGGTAATTGGGTTCTTTAGAGCTCTGGCAAGACAGAGACCTCCTGGAAATAGACCTTTCCCAAAATGGGATTTGGCAAAGGTACTCAAGGTGTTGATGAAACCACCGTTTGAACCCCTAGGATCCTGCTCCCTAAGGGCCCTCACGTTTAAAACTGTATATTTGGTGGCAATCACCACAGCAAGGAGGGTGTGTGAACTGGAAGCCCTGTCGGTCAGGACGCCTTATTTGCAATTTTTTCCGGATAGGGTGGTGTTCAGGACTGACCCATCCTTTGTTCCTAAAGTGGCCCTAAATTTTCATAGAGAACAGGATATAGTTTTGCCTTTGTTTTACCCTAATCCCTTGGGGGAAAGATAAGAGAAATTTCATTTGTTAGATGTAAGAAGGTGTGTGCTCCTTTACCTAGATAGGACTAAAATATTTCGAAGCACAGATTCATTTTTTATTTCTTTTGCGGGGGCCAGGAAAGGGCAAAAAGCCTCCAGGCGCACAGTAGCTAGATTGTTAAAGCTAGCAATTGAACAGGCATACCAGGCCGAGGGTCTAGAAATCCCAGAGGGAATCAGGGCTCATTCTACACGGGCCATGGCAGCAACGCAGGCGGAACAGGCAGGAGCCTCCCCGGGACAGATTTGTAGGGCCGCAACCTGGTTTAGTTACGGGACGTTTGTTAGGCATTACAGACTTGACCTGGTCTCAGTGCAGGAGCAGGCCTTCGGACGTAAGGTACTGCAAGCAGTGAGCCCGCCCGAGGGGTAAGTACTCGCTTATCCTCTCAAGGTGCTGTCCTGATAGACAAAAGGGGAAAATCAAAGTTACACTTACGGTAACGCCTTTTCCAGTAGTCTTTCAGGACAGCACCGGTTACCCACCCTTTGTTGCAGAATTGTTGTGTGAGATGTCTTATGGTATGTTTTGGTGTCTCATATTATATCTTCCCAGGTGACCGGAGGTACGAGTCCAGGAACTGAGGTCGGAGGGGAGTGATAGTGCTTTTTGTTTAGGGTGGAGGTGTTTCCTCAGGTGGGGAGGAGCCAAGGTCTCTAGAGGTGCTGTCCTGAAAGACTACTGGAAAAGGTGTTACTGTAAGTGTAACTTTGATTTTTTTTTTTTTTTTCTTTTATTATTTTTATCTGTTATTGGGAATCTGGCATTTCCTGACTTCATGGCTAAGCCCTATGAACTGCCATTTCACTGCCAGATGAGTGTCTAACAAAAGTAATAGGTATCCTGTAGTTTCTGCGGCTGGGCAGGACCTATACTTGTACAAAGTTTAAAACTGTGTACATGTGAGAACACTTTGAGTTTTTGCCAAAGAACTAAATATCATCAATAAACCTAAATAAGATAATTACGCACACTATGTAATAGTAAATTGGTCTTTCTGTTGCCTTTTTTATATGCAGAAGCTGAACAATGTAGTCATTTTTACAACCTCATCATTAACAGAAATGGTCTTCTTTTGTTGCAAAAAAAACAATAGAAATTTAATTCCTCAGGTTTGCTATACACCAATTTTTTTTATGATTTTTGCCTAGGTCCTTATATGTCGCAATTACCGTGGCGATGTCGATATGTCTGAAGTTGAGCACTTCATGCCAATCCTAATGGAAAAGGAGGAAGAAGGGGCACTTTCACCAATACTTGCTCATGGAGGAGTCAGGTTCATGTGGATTAAACACAATAATTTATATTGTATCCTTTCTTATAAATGGCTTAAAAAGAATTTATTGTACATTTTAGAAATGTTTTTTCTCCATTGTCAGGAAAAATTGGAAACACTTAATGCAACTTAGTAGGAGATAATATTGGTATCTTCTTATGGCTCCTTTGTTCTGGTTATTCATTGTTTTTCTCTAGTGGGCTTTGAAATTCCTCATCCTCAGATCATTATTGGCATACTGCATCTCAGAGGAGAACTGGGGTTATTTCACTAGTAGAAAGCAACAGATTTATTTCTGAAGGTGTGCTGATATCCATAGCTCTTTCCATCTCTCCATCAAAACTCTCTCATCCCCAAGCTAGGCGGCCTGGGGGTAAAGGTGAGGGTGTGGTGCTGGGGAGTGGGGACAGTAAAAACAGGCAGTTGAGCTGAAGTTCAGTGTGCTCACCTAAAATCTACCATACAGCTGGAGGGGCGATTCACATGCAGTGGTCATGATATTTTTGATTTTGCAAAAAAGCAAAATAAAAAAAACAGGCTTATTCCACCTTAAATGTGACCTATAAACTGTACAACTCAATTGAAAAACAAACAGACATCTTTTAGGGGGGGAGTAAACCTAAAAAAATGAAAATAATGTGGTTGCATAAGTGCGCACACCCTTTTATATCTGGGGATGTAGCTGTCTTCAGAATTAAGCAATTACATTCGAAATCATGTTTAATAGGAGTCAGTATTCACCTGCCATCATTTAAAGTGCCTCTGATTAACCCCAAATAAAGTTCAGTTGTTCTAGTAGGTCTTTCCTGAAATTTTCTTAGTCGCATCTTACAGCAAAAGCCATGATCTGCAGAGAGGTTCCAAAGCATCAGAGGGATCTCATTGTTAAAAGGTATCAGTCAGGAGAAGGGTACAAAAGAATTTCCAAGGCATTAGATATACCATGGAACAGTGACATTGCTAAGAACTGGATGTCCCTCCAAAACTGATGAAAAGGCGAGAAGAAAACAGGTCTGGAAGGCTGCCAAGAGGCCTACAGCAACATTAAACGAGCTGCAGGAATATCTGGCAAGTACTGGCTGTGTGATACATGTGACAACAATCTCCTGTATTCTTCATATGTCTGGGCTATGGGGTAGAGGGGAAGATGGAAGCCTTTTCTTATGAAGAAAAACATCCAAGGCTGGCTAAATTTTGCAAAAACACATTTGAAGTCTCCCAAAAGCATGTTGGAAATTGTTATGGTCTGATAATACCAAGGTTGAACTTTGTGACCATAATTCCAAAAGTTATGTTTGGCACAAAAACAACATTGCACATCACCAAAAGAACACCATACCTACAGTGAAGCATGTTGGTGGTAGCATCATGCTTTGGGGCTGTTTTTCTGCAGCTTGAACTGGGGCCTTAATTAAGGTAGAGGGAATTATGAACAGTTCCAAATACCAGTCAATATTGGCACAAAACCTTCAGGCTTCTGCTAGAAAGCTGAGCATGAAGAGGAACTTCATCTTTCAGCATGACAACGACCCAAAGCATACATCCAAATCAACAAAGGAATGGCTTCACCAGAAGAAGATTAAAGTTTTGCAATGGCCCAGCTAGAGCCCAAACCTGAATCCGATCCAAAATCGGGGGGAGTGATCTGAAGAGGGCTGTGCACAGGAGGTGCCCACACAATCTGACAGATTTGGAGTGTTTTTGCAAGGAAATGCGGGCTATTATTGCCAAGTCAAGATGTGCCATAGATAGAATCATACCCAAAATGACTGAGTGCTGTAATAAAATCAAAAGGTGCTACAACAAAGTATTAGTTTAAGGGTGTGCACACTTATGCAACCATATTGTTTTCATTTTTGTATGTTTACTTCCCCCCCCCTAAATGATTTCAATTTGTTGTTTAATTGAGTTGTACAGTTTATAGGTTACATGAAAGGTGGAAAAAGTTCTGAAATGATTTATCTTTGTTTCATTCTTTACATCACAGAAACCTGACATTTTAACAGGGGTGTGTTGAATTTTTATATCCACTGTATTTTACACTTTGCACCCATATGCTCAACTTTACATCTTTGTGCAAGAGGCCTTTGTCACGATTGCAAGATCGCCGCCACCAACATGCGACAACCTCACGATCATGGCGTCAGACCCCAGACCTTCTCACCAAACTCGTGACCGAAGGACTAGCCAATCTAAAACCGCGATGTGACATGCGTAACAATGCCACGCCCAGCTGCACCCTGCACAACAATTTTCCAGCTGACGGACCACAATCGATGTACCGGCAGCCTGGGCGATCGTTACTGGGTCGGGTTAATTACGCAACTAACCCTCCACACTGCCACCACCTCCTTTTTGTACAGAGAAAGAGGAAACTCGCATTATCAGTTATAACACTATAATGATTGAAATAATCGTCTGAATAAAACGGTCCGCAGGCCGGTTATACAGAGGTTTAAACAAACAGTAGCATCTCTTTCGAGGCAGGAATTCGTGAGTTGCAATACAGAGCTATAGAAACCGTTCAACACTTTCAGAAAGAAAGATTTATTACGAAAAGGTCAAACGGGTGCAATAAAAATATTTACAGAAAAAAGATGTAAGTAAGATGTATATAAATATACAGAGAATAACAGCACAGCAAAGAGATATCAGAGAGAGGTTAAGGTACTTGCCATTAAGCCTTGGATGTAAGCAGATCACGTTTCTGAGCAGAAGGTGGTATTGATGTTAAAATGGGAGACGTCTTCAACTCCACTCTTAGGATTGACAGCCTGTTTTTAAAGTTTCCCAGCAGGGGGTGGCTCTGAAGTAAAGGACCAATCCCCTGTTTAGGGAGGAATCGTCAGGTGGAGCCCTAAACTGGAGCCAACATCTTTCATAACTCATATTCTGGTCTATAACTTTCCATCTGCACAAGCGACAGTCCACCCGCGGGTATATTATTATGCAGACAAGTCTGAGGATTATTTTAGATATGAATTATGAAATTATACTGCATGGTTCATGGGTCCTATGTTTCGGCCTCCCTGATGGTCCGAGACAAAGCGAGTGACCCATCAAACTGTTCGCCTGCTCATTGGCCATCTGATGAGGTGTCCGGTTTTTATGTAAGTCTTTCATATTCCAAGATATGAGACATAGGGGAAATATGGATCTTTTATAAATGTTAGCTGGTGTGTGCTTCTTGGGAATGCCTTGAACTCCTGGGAAGGCTCCATTATCTTTTTACGAAGTGTGAAATTACACAGGTACTTTGGACAGTGAGACTCCAACTCTCTTGGGAAAGCTGGCCTTATCTCTTCCTAGGTGAGAATGGATACAGCTTTCACAGACAGCTCGGCACCTAGCTCAGAGATGCCTTGGCCGGCCAGTGTCCCATAACCAGCACACACACACAAACACTGGCCAAATGTCTCCTCTCAGTGAGAGGGAGGGGTAGGGGAAGGATAAGGGAGAAATGGCTACTCTTAGCAAGATGGAGTCTGCGTACTTCACTGTGTTGCGCATGTTTGCGACAGCCTTAGGCTATATTAGTGGCTTCTCTCGTTTCCAGTGATCCTAAACAAACTAAATAATGAGATCAGGGTTTGGTGGTCATACCATATCTTGTTCTTTTTGCTGAAGATAGCTCCTAATCACTTTGCCTGTGTTTGAGGTCGTGGTCATGCTGCAGAATGAAATTGGGACTGATCATACACCTTTCTGATAATATTGCAGGATGGATAAGTATTTGCATGTACTTGTAAGCATTGAGGAGACACTTAATTCCATTTCCAGATTTTTGTGCAGAAATTAAGCCCCAAACCTACAAGGAACATACAAGATGCTTCATGTTTGCCTGTAGACACTCATCTTTGTACTGCTCTCCAGCCCTTTTGATAAACCGCATTTTGTTACAGCAAACAAAATGTTTTAGACTTGGACTTGTTAATTCGGAGCACCTGCTGCCATTTTGTCTATTGGTGGGTCACTTGGACTTGTTTCTGTTGGAAGTATGGCTTGTTAGCCTCAAGTCTTTCATGAAGAAGTGTTCACAACTCTAGACCATAAAGAAAATACACAATTAATCACCACCTTCTGGATGTTGTCCTGCAACCAGGTTTCTATCCAGGTACATTCCATGTCATCAATGCCAAAAGACCTTAATTTGTAAATAATAGTTTGTGGGGTGTTGTATCAAATGCCTTAATGAAATCTAGATACACCACATTCAAAGGTCTTCCTTTTAGCCAAAAAAAAAAAGCTCACTTCCTCATGGAATGTTAAAACGTTGGTCTTGCAAGAACAGTCTTTAATAAATCCATGTTGCTTACGACTAATGATACTATTTTTTACTATTTTCATCAGCAAATTCTTGGATATGGTTCCTTATCATCCCTTCCAATGGTTTACATACTATTGATGTTAGGTTGACTGGTGTGTGGTTTCCAGGTGTGTGTATATATATCAGTCCTTTTTTGAATGTTGACACCACAGTTGCTTTTTGCCAATCTACTGGTACCATTCCAGTCAGTAAGCTGTTCCTAAAAGTGAGGAATAATGGTCTGACTATGACCTATGTTCTTTGCGGACTCTTGGATGTAAGCTGTCTGGTCCTGGTGATTTATTCACATTAAGTTTTTCTAGTCTTTTTTGAACACTGGTCTTTGTTTACCACAAGGGTACATTCAATAATAATGGTTTTAACATTACCTTCTAGTTTTCTTGTTTAATATACTCTTCCTTTTCTTTCATATAAACTGAGGAGGACAATGTAATTATTACAGTTTCCTTCTTCCTGTCCCTAGTGACCAACTTCCCGTGATCAATATGTTTTGACCTAGCCTTTTATATATTTTAACGAATTTTGGGGGATGTTTTATTTACTTTCCTTAGCAATGTGTCTTTCATAATCTATTTTAGCGGCCTGATCACACTCTTCTATTTCTTACTGCATTTTTTGTAGTTTTGAAATGTAGATAATTTTTTAAAGGACTATTTCTTTCTCCTTAATATGCCTTTTTTATGTTGGCATTTAGCCACCCAGGTTTAACTTTTGTTCTTTTATATTTGTTATCCAGTGGAATGCTGTTGGTTAATATGCTGTTAATGCAACCCTGCTTCTCTTGAAATTGATCCTGTTTAGTGTTTATGTAGTATGAAGCGCAGCTCTTTTGAAATGTAGCTTTCTTTTCCTATGCTTGTGTGTTTTTCCTATAATTTATGGTAAATGTAATTACTCATTGATCACCGTTACCTAGATTATCCCTTACTTCCAATCTGCAGTTAGCTCTGTGTTAGTTGTAATTATTAGTACCAGCAGAGCATTATCTCTAGTTGGGGTTTCCACCATTTGACTCATGAAATTGTCTTGCGTCACATGCAGGAAATGGCAACCCTTAGTTGAGTGAGCAGTTCTGTCTGCCCAATCAGCATCAGGATAATTGAAGTTCACCATAGCTACCCTCCCCATCATTTCTTATTGTAAAAGTAGATGGGTCTCTTCCTCTGGTCAGTGCCTGCACAGTAAATAGCTCTGCAATGCTGGACCAGGTGGGATCTGACAGCTCAGCATCCCTGAAGAGTACAGTGAGGGCTGGTTTGGGGTGGTGGGGGAATGAGGAGACTGTACAGTGGTCAGCTTTTCATTTATTCTGAAAAGGTGAACACTTTCAATTTGTAAAAGAATCTGCATTTCTGTCTGTTTACACAGCTCTGCTGCTCCACAGCAAAGATTTGTCCTGCGGGGAGGGGAACTTTTATCCCACATTTTCACTTTTATTAAAAGATTCTCCCACTCCTACCCGGGGACTGGACTGCGAAAGGGGAAGCAGCACGTGGATGAGCTTATCTTTGCCGTTCTGCTCGTCTCCTATTTGCATACTCGTTGCACTGTAGTACACCTGTTTGAATCCTTGTGCTGCAACTCCCCCCCCCCGCCCCCCTCCAAGCTTTTCTGTACCATCTGTACAAATAGCTTGCAAGAGACCAATATCAAGTCAGATTCAGATACTTAAACGCTTGCATTTTTTAAGTTCTGGTGCTTGTTGTTTACAGAGCTGTATTAATATGTGTATTTTATATATGCCTGGATTTCAACTTTAATTTTTAGATTTGGAATGTACATTAAATCTGTTATAAAAACTGATATTTTCTTTATCAACAACTGAAGGACACAGGAATTCATGAGTTGTAACGGCAACGGATCCATTTGTATTATTGCAGATTGTTTTGCTGTAATATTGCCTATTCTGCATAGTTTTGCAAGCCTAAGATAAAGTAAAGGAATAGCATAGAGCTGAAAATTATGCAGTGAATTGGGAATTTGGAGTCTATTTACCTTAACCATACACTAGTGGTTGCAACATCCAAAAAGAATGCTTGTGTGTCACTGGTATTTTCCTTCCTCTACAAAGTTGTTCAGGTGGGTATATCATTTACTATGTAGAAATTACTTTCTCATCATGCAGCTGTTGAATGCGAAAACAGTGATTTAAAGGACATTAGGCTCACATGTCGGACACTAGATATTTTCTTGTATAAATTATTTTTTAAATCTTAAAAACTTAAAGTGGCTCTAAAGTCTCAACGTTTTTTACCTTCACACCTTCTGTGTGGGGTAGCCCCCTAACACTTAAAATTAGTTTATAACCAAAAATTATAATTTTTAAACTTTTTTTTTTTTTTTTTACATTTTTATTTTATTTTTTTATATATATATTTTTTTTACCATACTGTCACCCTAGCAGTACAGTGTCACCATGGTGACATTGTACTACTTGTGGGGGGTGATTGAAGATTTTTTTTTTTTTTTTTTACACTGATTGCTTTTACACCCATAAAGGCTGTAAAAGCAATAATTTCTCCTTCTCTCTGGCTGCATTCTTGCAGCCATTGAGAACTACTGTTTGAGCTGTGATTGGTCACAGCTTGTCACATGGTACGAGGCTGTTGTGAATAGCCTTGTACCATGTGACCTCTGTGAACATTCACAGATTTCACACGTAGTAAGCAATGATGACATCTTGCTTACTACTCAGCATGTGATCACTGATTGGACAATCGGTGATCACATGATCAGGACCTCGCAGAGAGGTCCCGTATGACGATCAGTGTTCCACTGTGTCCGGAGGACACAGCGGGCACCGGATTGCGGTGCTGCGCACTCGCAGGGGGGCAACCACCCGACCCTGCACTGCCACCGTCCGGCCGTTTATATACAACAACCGGACGGCAAGTGGTTAATGATTATTCTTATGAAACAAACCGTATACAAATATGCAAGTCTGGTGTCTGTGATTAAGCTGCTCACATCCGGGAGAATTCAGATATTTATAGCATGTCTTCAATCTCTTTCCAAGTTCAGCCAGGTCAGAGCAATGTTATATATTGTTTTATAGAGCCCAACATATGTGTTTTATATATTCTGATGCAAATTGTGTTTGGATGTGTTTTTGAGTGCAGCTGTATAGGGTATTCATTGTTTGTTTGTTTTTTGTGTTTTTTTCACAGAGCAGTATTATGATGTAGTGTAGATTTAGAAGTGCATCTAAATCTCCCTGTCCTCTGAAGCTCAATTAGCCTGTTTTAACCCCATTTTTGCTGACAAACTCAGGACGTTTGCAGAGCTTCCCCATTTGTGTCATTGTGTAGTGTTCAACGGGCTTGTCGCACGCGGATTGCTACATGGCGGCCAAACATTGCTGCAGCCCCGACGCATGTAAAAACCCTGGTCTGCTGCCTATTGCAGCTTGGGGGGGGGGCGGGATGGGTGGTTTCCTAGGTGGTAAACAAACGCAGCTCAACCACTCAACTGCCTGTCTAAATGAATAGTTAGAGTTAATAAACTCTAAATTATTCATGCAGTAGAAATTTCCTAATGTGATTTTGAGGGCTAGTTCACACCAGAACACAGTGAGGGAAAAACCCATGCAGGTGCCAATATATTAACAGCACCCCAAACGCAGATCACAAATGTGGTGCGTTTGCAGGCAACAAATCGCATGTTACCTCAGTACCAATCAATTTGGTGCTGCATGTTTTTAAAAGCAGTGCATGCTCTACTTTATACATGTTCCCGTGAGATTTGCATTCAATTGCAATGAATCACACTGTACAGGAATGCAGCACGCATTCCGGTGCAGTTCCGGTGTGACCTGACTCCTAACACTTTTTTTTTTTCCTGTTTTGGCAAAAAGGTGATTTGGTCACACCTAAAATACTCGGGAATAAAGAGCTGTCTGTAGTTCCCTTAAGAACTACCTGTGCCTAATTCAGGCAAGCATTACCAACATGTTCGGTAAATTAAGGTCGTTTTTGCTACTTCCACTTTAAGAGAGATTCCCTGGCCAAAAGCTGAATCAAAGCAAAAGGGCTGGGGATACAGTTGATGTCATTACCCTGCTATGGGCAATGCCCATATTTAAGAATTGACTTGTCATAGAGTGGGTGGAGTCTAATGGGGAACTAAGAGCAGCTTGGTGTGAACAAATCAACTGTGGGAGCAATAATTAGAAAATGGAAGACATACAAGACCACTGATAATCTCCCTCGATCTGGGGCTCCACGCAAGATCTCACCCCGTGGGGTCAAAATGATCACAAGAACGGTGAGCAAAAATCCCAGGACCACACAGGGGGACCTAGTGAATGACCTGCAGAGAGCTGGGACCAACGTAACAAAGGCTACCATCAGTAACACACTACGCCACCAGGGACTCAGATCCTGCAAGGCCAGACATGTCCTCCTGCTTAAGCCAGTACATGTCCGGGCCCGTCTGAAGTTTGCTAGAGAGCATTTGGATGATCCAGAAGAGGATTGGGAGAATGTCATATGGTCAGATGAAACCAAAATAGAACTGTTTGGTAGAAACACAACTCGTGTTTGGAGGAGATAGAATGCTGAGTTGCGTCCAAAGAACACCATACCTACTGTGAAGCATGGGGATGGCAACATCATGCTTTGGGGCTGTTTCTCCGCAAAGGGACCAGGACGACTGATCCATGTACAGGACAGAATGAATGGGGCCATGTATCGTGAGGTTTTGAGTGCAAACCTCCTTCCATCAGCAAGGGCATTGAAGATGAAACGTGGCTGGGTCTTCCAACATGACAATGATCCCAAACATACCGCCCGGGCAACGAAGGAGTGGCTTCGTAAGAAGCATTTCAAGGTCCTGGAGTGACCTAGCCAGTCTCCAGATCTCAACCACATAGAAAACCTTTGGAGGGAGTTGAAAGTCCGTGTTGCCCAGCGACAGCCCCAAAACATCACTGCTCTAGAGGAGATCTGCATGGAGGAATGGGCCAACATACCAGCAACAGTGTGTGCCAACCTAGTGAAGACTTACAAGAAACGTTTGACCTCTGTCATTGCCAACAAAGGATATATAACAAACTATTGAGATGAACTTTTGATATTGACCAAATACTTATTTTCCACCATAATTTGCAAATAAATTCTTTCCAAATCAGTCAATGTGATTGTCTGGATTTTTTTTCTCATTTTGTTTCTCATAGTTGAGGTCTACCTATGATGCCAATTACAGGCCTCTCTCATCTTTTTAAGTGGGAGAACTTGCACAATTGGTGGCTGACTAAATACTTTATTGCCCCACTGTATATGTGAGATAACAGTAAGTGGTCTTGCCATGCAAGAACACTTAATTATAAAACACATTCTTAAAGCCCAACTCCAAGTAACACACAGCCCAACTCCGGGAAAATTACAGGAATGTGCGCATACTCATTTCTATGAGGGATGCGCCTATGCACATTTCTATTAGCAATGTTGTGCGCGTGTGCATATCTATGCACCAGTCGCCTTATAGGAATTCCCTTACAGGTCAAGCCCATTTTTTTTGTTATATTTTTCCTGAAAAAATACGCTTGATAAACAGATACTATCTTTTTATTCTACAAGGCCCCTCTTTTCAGAAAATCTATAATGTTCTGGGGATTTTAAAGTGGTTCTAAAACTAAAACGTTAATTACCTTAATACATTCCCTGCGTAAAGGTAAAAAACATTTTAGGACTTACTGTGCCCCATCCTTCTCTAAACACTTACCTCACGCCTAGAACGATCCAACGCTGTGCCCATCTGCAGTCTCCTCTCCTGTCTCCCTCTTCACACAGGGACTGACGGGTAGTAAGAAGGAGCCATTGGCTCCTGCTGCTGTCAGACATCTTTAGTGATGAGGGAAGTGGGTCTGATCTGCTTTGTGTGTATCAATAGGATTAAGCCTGCACGTTTGCCTCCATAGCAAGTGGGTTGCTATGATGCCAGACACAGAAGAGGAGGAGCCAAGAGTATCGGCGGTAGACCCCAGAAAAGAAGGTTTGGGCCACTCTGAACAATACCTTTGCACACAGCAGGTAAGTATAGCAAGTTTGTTATTTTAGGGAAAAAGCCTTTAGAACCACTTAGTCATTTTATACCCAAATATGCACATTTTTTACATGTGGGCAAAAAATTTTAAATTTGCTCTGGAGTTGAAGTGGTTTAATATACAAAGTTGCTGCAAGGCTTTGCTTATGCTTGTCATCTTTAAATAGACTTTAAAGTGGTTCTAAAGCCTAAACATTTTTTTACCTTAATGCATTCCCTGCATTAGGGTAAAAAATGTTTAGGTAGTAATCGTGCCCCCTCACTTCCCCCTACCCCCTTATATTTATCTGTGCGCTCATGCGCTTCAGGGATGTGTTTGTCTGCAGCTGTTCTCCGCGCTCTTACAGTCTTTGCTGAGCTGCTGCTGTCAGTCAAATTCTGTGACAAAAGAGGGGGCACTGTGTGTGTGTGTCTGTGGACACAGGCAGCTCGCCTCTGGATAGAGCCCACAAGTTTGCAACAATAAGAAGCGGCTTGCTATGGTAGCACACCGAGAAAATAAGTAGTTGAGAGCGATGACGTCGGACCCACAATGAGGAGGATCAGGGCCGCTCTGTGCAGGTAATTATATAACATTTGTCATTTAAAAAAAATCAAACTTGAAATCACTTTAAACATACATATCACATTTATGATGCATATGTACAGTTGTACAAATAACATTTTATAGTTTCTCTTGCATATTTTTTTGTGTTTCAGGTATTTTCTGAATATTTCAAAGAATTAGAAGAAGAAAGTATACGCGATAATTTTGTTATTATATATGAGTTGTTAGATGAGTTAATGGATTTTGGCTATCCTCAGACTACAGACAGCAAAATATTACAAGAGTAAGTATTGAGTCTGCTTCCTGTTTTTTGAAAAAAGTTTTCACTTTAGATGTTGCTTGAGGTGATTGTAGCCGTATTAGTGCATTTGCGACAGAAACAATTAAGTACTGTCCGTGATACTTTTTTTATTTGCACTAACATACAATTTTGAGGACAAGCATTCGGGGTATGTCCCCTTCTTCAAAGTCCAAACAAATTGTATGTTAGTGCAAATAAAAAAAAGTATCACGGGCAGTACTCAATTGTTTCTGTCACTTTAGATGTTAAAACTACCCAAGACTGGTATTTGTTATGCATGAATGCTGCTTGGGTAAATCTTCAGCTAGCTAATGTTTCTTAGGGATCCTAGACGTGAGATCTCCCTGCTATTGTTCATAGCTCAGCCTATGCATATCCTTATCATCCACTTTCTCCTGCTGGCTTGGCAGTCGTCTTGTTTTGAAAAGATGTTTTTTTTTTTTTTGTTTTTTGTTTTTTTAGGCAGACCTGATCAGAACCTCCATTCTGCTCTATGGAGTGGTGGTTGTAAATGGACATGTTCGTTTACACCCGCCTACATCCGATCTGCCAAAAACAGACGGATGGGTATCCCCCATTTACCCATCTATCCATTGGATCGGATGGAAATCCGGTGTTCTATAAAAAAAAAAATAAAATGTTCCATATTTGAACATTCCAAGGAGCACCATTATATCTAAAGGAAAAATAAAAATATCTTAACTACAGACCTGATAAGAGAAGGCCACCCACCAAAACTCAGACTGGTAAAAAAACCAAAATGCATAATTAGAGATGCAATAAAATCATCAAAGATAACACTGAAGGAACTTCAAAGATCCACGGTGAAGGTGGGAGTATCTGTGCATAGGACCACTTTGAGCCATGCATTCCATAGAGTGGAGCCTTATGAAAGAACGGCCAGAAAAAAAGTCATTGCTTAATAAAAGAAATCAGAATACATGGTTGGAGTTTACCTAAACATGTGGCAGACTTCTCAAACACATGGAAGAAACTTATCTGGTCAGATGAGACTAATATTTTGGCCTTCATGGGAACTGTGCCCTCTCGACTGTATGTGACTGCTGTGTCCAGCTAGGGTCCTGATAAACGAGTCAGCAGGCCAATGTCTCACAGAGAGGAGAGGATGTAGGGGATGAGCGGTCCCAAATACTTCTGTCTGTTAGGGAGGAGGAACCTGGACATAGCGCTCTGTACAAGATATCTCCTGGGGGTCAGTGTGTTCTTTAGGCTCTGACTTTTCCTACCTCTCAGGTAACTCTGCTACCTCTGGTGCACCTTCCTCACAGTTCCTTCGTTAAAATGGAGTAATTTTCATCTGCTTTTGCTGGGGTTCAACAGCATCTTCCTGGAATACTTGCTGATATAGACTGCCTGGGTCACAAAGGAGACGCCCCCTCCCCCTCCTTCCTCACTATTTGTGGAACCAGTGGAGAAAAACCCAGAGCAAGACAACCTTATTACTGTAGTAGGGGATACAGCAGACTCCTCCTCAAAGGACTCTACACCTGAAGAGTTTATCTTAGAGCAGAAAAGCCTTTGTGAATTTTCACGTGGAAGTTGTTGGCACTAATTTGAAATTACTGCTTCCCGAGCTCTTCTCCATCGATGGTGAATTCCACAAGATCCTCAGTCCTTCCCTATACAGTCTCATGTTAAGTATGTTCTGTACACACACTGGGCTCACCCTGTTCACTCTGCTAAAAAAGATTCAGCAATACCCCATGGAGAGTGATTTCACTAAGAAATGGAGTATGCCTGTAGTAACTCTGGCAGTTTCTTATCTCTATTAGAACCTCATACACGTGAATATTTAAGGATGCTTTGGGCAAGCATCTAGAAGCTTTATTTAAAGCCTCATTTGCCTTGGTGGGAGCAGCTTTGCAGTTGGTGATTGTAGCAAGGTTGCAAGAGGCAAGTGCTACTTTTACAAAGGGGCGGTATATAAAACTAAGAGATTGGGTAAGGTGTCCCACCAATTACACCATTTCTGCAAACATCCCAATAGCAAAGCAAAAAAAATTTATGCTAATATCCCCGTGGGACTTTTTATGGCAAAAAAGATATATTATACACAATCTAAAACAGGAAATCTTTCATTACAAAATTTGATAAAAGAATCAAGAAGATCAATAAAATCAAGCTGCAATACAGCAAGTCATGACTCAAAAGATGCACTATATTGCCAAAAGTATTGGGACACCCCTCCAAATCATTGGATTCAAATGTTCCAATCACCTTCATGGCCACAAGTGTATAAAATCAAGCACCTAGGCATGCAGGCTGCTTCTACAAACATTTGTGAAAGAATAGGTCACTCTCAGGAGCTCAGTGAATTCAAGCTTGGTACTGTGATAGGTTGCCACCTGTGCAATAAGTGCACCAGTTAAATTTCCTTGCTACTAAATATTCCACGGCCAACTGTTGTATTATAACAAAGTGGAAGCAATTGGGAACATCAGCCACGAACTGATAGGCCACGTAAAATGAAAGAGCAGGGTCATTGCATGCCTGGCTGGCTGCAGTGTCCAACAACAGGGCGGTAGACCAAACCCACCATCCACACAGAGGCCAGGGATAGAAATACCACTGTGGCCCCTAGTGGATAGGGGGCCCAATGCACCCGCCCAACACCACGGCCAGGGAACAAGAGCTCCCCCGACCAATTGTTAGAGGAGCCTGGCCGTACCGGGTGATGAACGTCGACCATGTAGCTGCCCCCACCCGTGACCCTTGGAGATGACAAAGCAGGCATCCACCCCTATAAAACAAAATCCTACAATAAATAAGATGATATAAGGTAATACTACATAAATATACAGAGGAAAGGAAAGATGGAAAAGAATAAGGGGTCAAAAGGTTGATGAAACATTTTAAAAATGGAACAATTGGAATCACAAATCCTTCAAACTAATCGTTTGCATGGATCGCCTCTGTTTGCCCCCTGTATTCACTGTGCACCAGTCGGCCTGGTTCGCAGTCTCCGCTCTAATTAATGCCAGAGGTGTTCTGTCGAGGTTGAGGTCAGGACTCTGTGCAGGTCAGTCAAGTTCCTTCATCCCAAACTCGCTCATTCATGTCTTTATGGACCTTGCTTTGTGCACAAAAGTTGTTCTACAAAGTTTGGAGCATCGAATTTTCCAAAATGTCTTGGTATGCTTACACCTTTAAGAGTTCCCTTTACTGGAACTAAGGGGCCAAGCCCAACCCCTGAAAAACAATCCCCCACCATAATCCCCCCCTCCACCAAATTTTACACTTGGCACAATTCAGTCAGGCAACTACCATTTCACCTGGCAACCACCTATAAAAGTAGTATTTAAAAAAACAAAACATATTTCTCTTTTAGGCCTCGTTCACACCATAAGTGCAGAAAAACTGATGGCAACTGACATGCTGATTTCACTTGCAGAGACGTCAAGTTTTGCTGCATGCATTTTGCAAGGGCACTGCGAAAACAATTCTCTATGTTCTGTTCAAACCACAACACTGGTATCGTATGCAGATTTTTTTTCTGCACAGGAACCTGCAAGGTGTGTAAAAACTAATTTAAGCACCCCTGAAAACTGATACCTCTGCAGGTGAAATCTGTTTGTCAGTTTCCATCAGTTTTTCTGCACGTATGGTGTGAACGAGGCCTTAATGTAGTTAAGCAAGATTCTTTAATACTGTGTGAATAAATGTTTAACACATACCAACTGACCCAATAATTTTCTTCCTACTCCTTCCTTTTTATAAGGTGACAACAATTTTCTTCCAGCTCCCAATGTTGCAGGAACATTGTCCCCCCTCCTTTTTCAACTACAGACAGTTTTGCTTTTATCTAATCTGCTGTATAAAACAGTTTCTGCTTGCTGATTGACAGCTGTTCTATTCAGATGGAATTAAAGATAATAGCCAGTGAAAGGTATTTATTGTTCTTTATCATTACAAAAGCTACAGGGTATCATTTTTACACGCCTACAATATACCCTGAATTGTTGCAAAATGCAGGGCTCACATTATTCTTTAAATGGACTTTTAATGATTCATTGCTGTTACACAGGTCAGGTCTGTAAAGCCTCTCGTGGTATTTATTCAGTCCTGTTTTGTACAATACACATGTAAGAGGCAGGGTATATTGGTGTTTTTTTTGAACATTGAACTTTTGAACATATTAAACTTTTCTGTTAAGAAGTAAATGTTGAACTAATGGTGCAGTGGTTCTGTATTTTATTTTTTAGGTATATTACACAGGAGGGACACAAACTAGAGACTGGAGCACCTCGTCCTCCTGCAACAGTAACCAATGCTGTGTCTTGGAGGTCGGAGGGGATAAAATATAGGAAGAATGAAGTTTTTCTGGATGTGATAGAGTCTGTTAACCTTCTTGTAAGTACTCATGAGCTTAAACATTAACATCTGTTAAATAGTGTAATACAGTAGCCCAACATTGCCTTTTAGCATGTTAGACAACATGTAAAGTTATGCATGGTTTGCTTCAATGAATATTTTCATAATTTGTACTCCAAAGGTATCTTCCACAAATTTCTTTCCCACACTTTGGAGAGCACTGGAAGCTTTAAAGGCGGGTTTTACTGCAGTCTGCAAAAGTGAAAATTGACAAAACAAACAAAAAATTGTAAATGAGCCCAGGATAACCCCTCCCACTTCTAGCATGCCTCAGTTTTTCATCAGTGTCAGTTTTTCGCCAGAAGATGGACGTCTTTCCTCTTACGTTCATTGAAGGACAAAAACAGAGACCTTGATCTCTGACCATTGACTTATGATGCCACCTTCAGGACTAGGACACTAGGAAAAAAAATTAAATAAACAAAAGCCAATTCTTCCCTCCTATTTGCAAGAGGCAGCTCAGTTTTTTCCTACTCTCCAGGAGTAAGGACCTTGGCTCCTAGTTCCTTGTTTGCAGGGAAATCTTTGTTTTTTTTTCCTATAAGACTCCTTGACCTTCTATCAACTGCTACCTTAGCGAAGGTACCCATTTCATCTTAAGAATGCAATAGGTGTGAAGACCTCCACCTCAGTGAGGTCATGGTCCTGCCATTCTTTATGTCCTGCTTCAAAGCATTCAAAGGAAATCTCTCCATTGCTTGGATGTAGTTAGAACCAGTAAAGTCTACCTCAAAGCTTTGAGGCAACAGATTTTCTCGCCTTTGCAAGAGAGAAGTATTCTGGATACTCAGACTCGAGACTCAGATACCCAAAGGGTTGAACTATGAATAGGACGTTGCCCATTACTATGAATAAAAGAATCCTTGAATGGGATATCACCCACTATTATGAATAATTGCAGTTGTCTACATATTTCTCGCTCTTCTGGCCCTATGTAGTAGACATCACAAAACAAAATAAAATAACGCTGCTTTTGGAGAATTATTGACATTCTGTTCCTCCTGACATATGGACTCCTTGTCGCTTATCCATGTCCTTTATGATGTCCATGAGTAAGGACAACAGACCTTTTTTGTATTTTCATTTTTCATCATGTTTTTATAATGATTTTTAATATTTTCACACACAACACTTTCAATGTTTCACTTGTCACTTTCACTCATTTTCATTTTTTTCTTCTTTCCCTCCTCCCCTTTTTATGTGCAATGTTTTGAATAAAGTTTGCTTTTAATTCTCTTCTGTTCATTCTTACTTTTATCCTTTACATTTATTTTATTTTCTATGTTTATTTCTTTTATGTATTTTTATTATTTTCTTTTCATTCTGATCTTTAAATCTTTAATTTTTCTCTTTTTCCTTCTTTTCCCTTTTTCTCTTTATTAGTTTTTTTCCGCTCTTTTTTGTTGCACATTTTCCCCCTTCAATTCATATATATTTCATATATTTCTTCCTTGTACACCATATCAAACATATACCCTTTTTTCCATTTTTCTCCTTCTCTTTTCCTTTTTTGATTATTTCTTATTATTCCCCCTCACCTGCACTGACCCCCCCCCCCCCTTTCACAGCCGATGATGCTATATATAGCTTCCTTGCTGTTTTTCCCCAGCCTCTGTGACCAAGCACTCGATTGGCTGGGTGAAATGCCTCAGAGGTAATGGCTGGAGTGACTGCTGAGGCCAGTTAGAGCCCACATCGCTTCCTGGTTGACTCCTGGGGATTGGTAGAGCGGCATCCATCCTTCCTCACATTCCACCAGATAGTTTCTTGGGCATTTTGGCACCAGGCCTCTGTAGCCCAGCTGTGAAAGGCTACCACTGATCCTCTGTCCATACTTTTTCCAAGTTCCACAAGGTGGATGTCCATCTTTTCTGGATGATGCTTTTAGCCTCAGGCTTCTTGCAGCGGCATTCTGAAGCTTGGTCTGTTAGGCTTCTTGAAGCAGTTCTGTTTGCCTTGTCATTCTAAGATACGGATAAGTGAAAGTTCCTCTTTTCTTGCATGTGCTATATCAGCTTATATGCACTGGTCTAAAGTAAACATTTGAAAGTAAAAACAATTTGATCTGCATGTCCTTTGAGGGATAGAATCTCTCCAGATCAGCTCTTGACATTATCAAGGATGCTACTAATGCCAAGAGCACCCATCTTCCTCAGTGGAAAAGAGCCTAAGAAACAGCCTACAAAATATTCTTCCTCCCTCTTTTTCCCTTTTTGTTTCTCCACTCCCATGCCATCACCCCCTGGCTTGGTTTCCGGTCCACCTGCTGCCATACAAGGAGGTGTATGCCTCCTCCTGTATCGCTGTTTTGTTTATAATTTACTGGTTCACCGAGCGCTGATAATATAGATTTTGTATGCTCTAAGATAACTGCTACAGCTTTTATACTCACCAGCCATTGTGCCTGCCCTTCCTCTCTCCTGCCCATTCACAGAAAACTTTGGATTTTGTGAATGGTGTGACGGGCGCGGCTTTAGACCCCATGCCCTTCTCACCAACTTGTGACCGAAGGACTAGCCAATCTAAAACCGTGCTGCCACTTGCGTAACAATGCCACTGTCAGTTGCACCCTTCACAAAGATTTTCCAGCTCACTGGACCACAATCTGTGTCAACAGCCTGAGACCGATTGCTACTGGGTCAGGTTAATTACGCAATTGACCCTTCACAGGGCCACCATCACCTTTTTACAGAGAAGGAGGAAACTCACAAATCTTAGCAGTAACACTATGATGTTTGAAGAAGTGTCTGTATACACACTGTCACTGCAGACAGATGTATCCAGAGGTTTTAAAACACAGTAGCACTCTTCAGAGACAGGGATTCTTAGTTTGCATTAAAGAGCTTTAGAAACAGTTTAACACTTTTCAGAAAATAGGATTTAATACTAAAAAGGTCAAAATGTTGCAATAAAAATATTTACAGAAAAGCTGATTATATATATAGCAATAACACAACAGAGAGATAAAGGAAGAAGTTTAAGAAGGTAGAATACTTGCAGAAGTCCTGGTTTAAGCAGAGTTTAAATGTCCTGAACAAAAGGGTGCCTTTTCTCCCAAAGTTGGTTCCTGATGTTAAAAGGGAGAATCTCTTCATCTTTCTCTCCAGGCATGACAGCATTTTTTCTAGGAACCCAGCAGGGTGTCTCCTTAAAGCAGAGAACCAATTTGGGGAGGGGTGTTTAGGCGGGGACTCAGGCTATGACCAAATCCCTCTTGCGTTTATACCATGGCCAATAACATTCACTAGGTACATGTAGCAGCCTAGCCACTGGTAGATTAATATGCAGAATGATATCCTGAACGTCCAGACATCAAATATGACATATCTTACCGTTCCAGATAACAACATATTGCTTTCTACGCTCGTGTAGGTGCCACATAGGGGTGTAATGTCAGGTGACTCGTATTAAACTGACTTATCTGAATATATGCTTTCTTTTATTGTACCTTGTTCCTGTCTGGATTTATGAATTTGTATGAAAAACTGGTTTCAAGTGGGATGTATGTTTTACTGCCATTCGGGAATGCTTTTCCTGTCCAGTGACGGACGAACTGATTTATAGCTTTACGACCAGGCCAAGGCAAGGGTCTGACAGACATCATGGAACCAGCTAATTGGGTTTACAACCATGAAGCGTATCAAGATGTGCCCTGTTCACTCTTGAACTCAGCACACACCCAGACCACATTCCTTGCAAGGGGAGGGGGCTGGAGGGAGAGAGAATGATATTTGCAGAGTATGATACAAGATGGTGGATCTTTAACAAAATGGTTGTCTGCGTCCAATCGCCACAAATGGGTTCACAGAATACACATAGGGGCTGTGGGCAAATGACGCTATGGCTGTTATGTAGGACACCAATAACTGGCGTGTCAGAGCTGCAGAAGTATAGCTATACTGTCAATGTTCATTGAAACTGTAATTTATACATTCCGTTGCACTTAATTTCTGATGCACCAGAAGATTTTAAAACTTATTTTTGCTGGAGTTCTTTAATCTTTTGTGGATGTGTGTACAATTTGGATCTTGGATGCCTGGGTTGTCTCTCAGGGCTACAAACTGGGGTTTTGCTACCCTTCTTCAGTTTTTCACCCCCAACTTTACCGTGTCATCTTCAACTTAGGAGATCTCCATTAAGCCCTATCGTTTTTTTCTGTATCAACGTCTCACCTCAGTGTTTGTGGCAAGAGTGGTTCCTGTACACTAAAATATTTAAATAATTACCGCGCTCTAATACCATCAAAAGTGTAATCAAAAAGTGCAAAGTGCTTATGAAATAAATAAAAATAATTGATATAACGTGACTGATGTAAATAAATAAAAAAATAAAGTATAAAAATAAAATTAATACAATGATATCATACTAACAAATCACTATATGTGCAATCCTCATATATAAATGTGCAAATATTCCATTTGTAAACCACAGAAAAATTCATGATATAATATAAAAAGTCTACTGTGAAAAAAACAACAATACTGTCCTAAATGTGACTGTGCAAATGAGTATCCAGCCAAGACAGATATACTCTCCTTCAGTATGAAGATAAGATCTTTGCAATAATGTTGTGAACCTGTGTGACTGCAGGGCTTTGAGGGATACTCCCTCCTTTGATCCACTCCTAATCCTCTGCCTTTTGTGTTCCTTGTATATCTCATGCAAAAGAGAAATAAAAAATATGGTGTCTTATCCCAGAGGTAAAAACAGCTTTAATGTGCTTCCATAATGCACTCACATGTCATATAATACATTGCGCTTTTAGATATATCAAAATCCGTAGCTTGCAGCTAAAACAGAGCGGAGGGTGTGTCCACACACCTTCAGTGCTCGCCGTATAGTAGAGTGCATGGTGACATCACTGCTCCTCCCCAACGTGTTGCGCTACAGGGATTTCGTAGCTTCGTCCGGGGGATGATGTGGACCCATCTTCTCAGCACATCCGCAATTCCTACTCTTTGCCATAGGGCCCCTTGCACTAGCAGGTTATGGTCCTGCTCTTTACGTCTGTACCTTGGGTATTCACTAAGGTGCTGTCCCTCGTACTAGCCCTGCTGTGTTCTTATGACATTCCTGCTGGGAAATACTTGTAAAACCTCCTATTGAGGGAAGGCCCTTCAGGCAGCATGTAATTGACAGTCCATGTGTTAGTGATTGAGATGGATCCTAATACTTCAGAAACAGGATTTGGAACTGATTCCTCGTTTGGAGTACTTGTTTCTATTCCTGGACACAGCTCAGGCCAGGATGTTCCTTCCAGTGTAGACGCTTCAGACACCCTGGTCTCGGATTGAACTCCCCAATCCAGTAGCCATCTAACTCTTTACTGATAGTCTGATATTAGCCTTTTTCAAGGCAGTTCCATTTCTCCAGTTTCAGCCCAGGCCTCTGCAACACAAAATTCTGTCATCCTAATACTAGAGGATCTGGTCTTTGGACGGGCCAATTTGGTCCTGGTGTCTCAGGTTTCCTGCTCTGGAACTTAGGGTATTCTTTCATTACCATTTTTTTTTCAATGTGTATTTACAAACACATATTTACATAGACTAATCAGCCATAACTTTATGAACGGTTAAGTGAATAACATTGATTATCACTTTTCCTTTCAATAGATTTTTGTTGAAAACATTTTTGTTTTTAGAAGAAACAGTGGAAACCACAGTCATGTATTCAGGTAGAAGTGGAAAATCAATGATTGACAAATCAAATGCAGTTGTGCATAAAACTGTAAAACCGTAACAAGTGTCAAAATAATTTGGCATTGCAGAATGATTATCACTTTTCAATGGCATCTGAAAGTCTGTAGGATATATTAGGCAGCAAGTAAACATGTTTATCCCTGAAGTTGTGTTTTAAGTAGACAAAATAGTATCACAGTTTGTTGTGTTTTGGGCTGTGTAGCTGCAGACTGGTCAGGGTGCCCATGCTGATCCTCCTCCTCCTCTTCCTTAGTAAAGTGCTCCCATGCTCTGCGTGAAATAAAGTAGCTTTGAAAAAAGTGATTTGTGCCCTCTCTGACATGCCAGGGGTGTGGAAATGTTTTAAAAAATCTACTTGTCTAAGGGACTTAATTGAGGTCCCAATCTACTTGTTCCTCAACACAATCTACTTGTCCTGATAAAAAAAAAATAAATCCCAGAATGGAATTACAAAGGGTTGCTTACAGGGGTGCTTTTAGGAATGTCTAGGGCTTTTAAAAACGAAAGGGGCTATATGGCGACTTAAACTTTTAATGTTTTTTATTTTTTGTTAGAAAATTTCTTAGAACTCCCAAACATTTTTTTTTAAAGCAGAGGCCCTAAAGAATTAATTGGTGGGCTTTTCTCACACATTTTCACAGCAGTTTTTTTTTTTAAAACAAAAAAAAATACACTTTTTGGAATTTTAATGCAAAAAAAACACAATTCACAACCCATTTTGTTTGGTAAAATATAAAAGATGATGTTACACCAAGTAAACAGATACCAAACATGTCATGCTTTAAAATTGCACATGCCCATGCAACGGCAACAAATGGCGTAAATTTTACTATTCATAGGTAACACTTCAAAAGCTTTTACAGGTTACCACTTTTAGATTTACACAGGAGGTCTGGTTCTAGAACTACTGCCCTTGATCTGACGTGCACGTTGATACCTCACGTGTGTGTTACAATCACTGTTTGCATGCATGCAGGACTGACGAATGAGTTTGGTTTTGTGCATGAGCACGGGGGGGGGGGGGGGGTGCTTTAACATTTTTCTTTTTTTTTTTTTTTAATTGTTTTATTGCTGTCATGAGGAATGTGAACATCCCCTGTGACAGCAAGAGACAGTGATAGGTACTCTTTATGAAGAGATCTGGGGTCAATAAGACCCCATATCTCTCCTCTGCCATGAAAAACATTTGATCACACCAAGGTCGGTGTGATCAAATGCTTTCCATTTTTAAAATGGCGTTTCCATCCAGGAAAGTGATGAATGCTCATCACTTGCTGTTTCCTATATCATAGAGACGGACAGAGTGGTGCTGGTCTTTGTCCGCCTCTATGATCAGGCAGCAGAAGCACTGCCTGGTTGTTCGGGTGTCCCAGATTGGACAGGTTCTGTCTCACCTCCCAGTGGATGGAACTCAGCCAGTACAAGGCTGCCGATAACAATAACTGAATTATAACAACAAAAATTAAAAATGTAATTAATAATCAGATAACATTACCAACAAAAATAAGTATATATAAAAAAATCAAAAATAGATTTTATAAAAATCTATTACATAAAATAATCTGCAGATAACAATAATAAACAAGATTAATTAAAAAATAAAAATACAAAATAAAAAAATAAACAAAGATATATAAATTAAAAAAATAGTATTAAAATATATATATATTTTTTTTTATTCTGCAGAGAACTGTAATCAGATAATGCCTGCTACAATAAATAAAAATCTAAATATATTTAAAAAAATAAAATAAAGTCCAGTAACGTCCCCCCCCCCCCCCCTCCCCCCGCTGCCCATTGGCGGAGAGCGCAGCTAGTCAGAGCCAGGTGTTCTTCGTATAGCCGCCCGGACCTGATTGCATTCTTATGGAAAGCTGCTGGACACGGAGGACACCTGCCTCTGACTGGTGGCGCTAATGGGCAGCGGCGGGGACACAGCTGATCACATGACCGAGCCGACATCTTCGGCTCTTACCGTGATCGATGATAGCTGTGTCCGAGGGACACAGCACATCGACGCGCATGCGCGGGGAATGGGAGGACGTCATATGAGCCAATCACGGCAAGTGATGTATTCTATTAATGAATACAGAGCCTGCTCGGATTGCCTGTGTCAGAGAGGCGGGCTGATGATGTCACAACTTTAGCCAATCTGAGCAGGCTCTGTATTCATTAATAGAATACATCGCTCGCCGTGATTGGCTCAGCGCGGTACACTGTATGCAGCTGAAGCTACCATACAGTATTACCGCACATATTATATACCCCTTTTATCCAGTCTCTTACTGTTGGGCTCTCCTGTACCTGCCAAAATCTTGGGATCAACCATTTTGCTGCATTTATTAGATAAGGTGTCACCATATTCTTATATTGCTTTTGGCCCCTTTCACATGGCGTTCTATATGTCCATTTTTCATCTGTCCATTTATGGATGAAAAACAAACACCCATGTATTTCTATGGACTAGAGAATCTAAACGGATACATCCGTTAACTTCTGCATCTGTTAACATCCGTTTTTTTGAATGGAAGAAAACCCTATTTTTTTTTCCCTAAAAAAACAAAAACAGGAATGGATGTATGAAAAACAAATGTAAACAGACATACTGTCCTTTTTGCATTGGTAAAGGATGTTAAAAACAGATGTAAACTGATGAAAACTGATGTAAACTGATCCGTTTTGTTCTTGGGAAAAAAACGTGACTGAATTGATGAAAAAAACAGAACGCCCATGTGTGAGGGCCCTTTTTGTCAGTTTAGTGTTCTGGAATAAATAAGACCGTTGGTCATTAGGGATATTTACTCTCATAATCTCCTGTATCTGTTGAATAACCTCCTGCCAAAACGTCTGTATTTTTGGGCACTCCCACTATAAATGTGCCATTATTCCTCGTCTTACAACCTCTCCAACATAGCAGTGATTTTTCCGGCTGACACTTGTATGCTTTAATAGGTGTTATATACTAGGCAACCCCTCCTGTGGATATTTTGGGGTAAAAAAATTGGGTGCCAACTAGTCCCACATACAGCAGTGCAGACAGTGCTGTTTTCCTCAGAAGTGCTAACCTTGTCTGGAGCCTGCTTACCAAGAAATAAATGGATCCAAAGAACTGTGACTGCACATTTCCAAGGTACGGCGGTAACATGTTCCTAAAAACAAACTTCTACTTTAGGAATAAATAGTACTTTAAGTGTCACACTTTAAGTATCATTATACTTTAATACATTTTTTAAAACCAGTTTTGTGTCACATTAACAACCCAGCATGCGAGTTGTTTGATAGACACTTGGATGCATTAAATTGGATGACTTATTCATAGACTGGTGCCTGCAGGAGCCTAGTAAATTAAACTGCATAGTCAGAACAACCACTACTTTCATAAATTACATTTACATCCAAAATCATGTGTGAATGATGAAAGTTGGAACTTTTATACATTAGCTGCTTGACAAAATAATTTTGCAGCCATACGGTGCCTGGTGTTGATCACATACAATATTGTGCTCTATCTTCAACTCTGCACAGTATACAAACCTATTAGTCCAGGTGGTCTGTCATATTATAAGAGGTCTGATATTAATACTAGGATTTAAAGCAACCCTCACTGGCATCAACATCTTCACCTGGTCTTCTTTTAGGTTCTTGATCTTCAGCCAACTCTTTTGGCCAGAGTTACGCAACTCCTGCACATGCACAGAAAGTTGATTCATTCAGACCCTGAGAATGCTCGTGCAACTGTGTACAGTGCCTTGAAAAAGTATTTACATCCCTTGAAATTTTCCGCATTTTGTCATGTTCCAACCAAAAATATAAATGTATTTTATTGGACTTTTATGTGATAGACCAACACAAAGTGGCACAAAATTGTGAAGTGGAAGGAAAATGATAAATGGTTTTCAAAATTCTTTACAAATATCTGAAACGTGTGGCATGCATTCGTATTCAGTCCCCTTTACTCTGATACCCCTAACTAAAATATAGTGGAGCCAATTGCCTCCAGAAGTCACCTAATTAGTAAATAGAGTCCACCTGTGTGTAATTTTTTCTCAGTATAAATACAGCTGTGCTGTGAAGCCCTCAGAGGTTTGTTAGAGAACATTAGTGAACAAACCGCATCATGAAGGCCAAGGAACACACCAGACAGGTCAGGAATAAAGTTGTGGAAAAGTTTAAAGCAGGGTTAGGTTATAAAAAATATTAAAAAAAAGCTTTGAACATCTCACAGAGCACTGTTCAATCCATCATCCGAAAATGGAAAGAGTAAGGCACAACTGCAAACCTACCAAGACATGGCCATCCACCTAAACTGACAGGCCAGGCAAGGAGAGCATTAATCAGCGAAGCCGCCAAGAGGCCCTAGATAACTCTGGAAGAGCTGTAGAGATCCACAGTGCAGGTGGGAGAATCTGTCCACAGGACAACTATCAGGGCTTATGTACACTGCAGCTGTGTTTAGGAGCTGTTCAGCGTTTTTTTCAGCAGCCCCTGAACTCACCCTAATGTTTTCCTATGTGTCCATGTACACCTCTTCGTTTACAGTTGTTTTTTTGAAAGCAGAAAACTTGTGTTCAGCAGTCGATTTTATCAGCGTTTCAAACACAAAACGCTTGTAAACACGGCAAATTGCGTTTATAAGTGTTTGCGGTTTGAAATTTTTTTTAACTCTTCCAGTTCCTGATGCTGTCCAGAGTCTTTTTTTTCATCATGCATGCAAAGCGTTTTCAAGGTACTCAAATGGACAAAACACTGAACACCTCAGACCTCTACCACCTTTGGAAACAAAAAATATGTTAATGCTCATTCACACCTCAAATTCCTCATGAAGACCCTCTGCCAGGTGGCCTTAATGACTCACTCCACCAGACACCTTTCCCACCCTTGGAAACAAAAGAAATGTTAATGAGCAACTCACACCTAAGCTAATCTCAACACTGCTGTCCCTGCTTCTACTCTCTGTATTTTTCTGAAACAGTCTGAAATAATTTACCACTTTTCAGTGCATTCTGGGCATTTGGGAGGTTCTCCTGTGCTTATCTTTAAAAAAATGCTTCTAAACACAAACGCGCATAAAGGCGTTATGCAAATGCTGCTAAATAGACGTTTTGTAACCTACGTTTTCCAGCAGTCAGTTTTTATCGTTCAGAAGTGTCCCGTGTACATGGGGCTTTAGTCATGCACTCCACAAATCTGGCCGTTATGGAAGAGTGAAAAGAAGAAAACCATTGTTAAAAGAGAGCCATAAGAGGTCCCATTTTCAGTTTGCGACAAACCATGTGGCGGACACGGCAAACATTGAAGTTTCTCTGGTCAGATGAAAATAAAATTGAACTTTTTGGCCTAAAAGGAAAACGCTATGTGTGGCGGAAAACTAACATTGCACATCAAGCTGAACACACCATCCTCACCGTGATACATGATGGTGGCAGCATCATGTTGTGGGGATGCTATTCAGCATGGACAGGGAAGCTGGTCAGAGTTGATGGGAAAATGGATGGAGCAAAATACAGGGCAATCTTTGAAGAAAACCTGTTAGACTCTGCAAAAGACTTGAGACTGGGACGGAGGTTCACCTTCCCGCAGGACTACAACCTTAAACATACAGCTAGAGCTACAATGGAATGGTTTAGACAAGGGCGCACTCTCATCGTGCATTACCGTGGTAAAACACGTATTTATTGAAAAAAGAAGATCTATACTCACAAACCAGCGTGATTAAAAGCAGTATATGTGGTCCACACAGTCACAGTACATCTTTGTCTAATGATGCGTATGAGCTGATGCGTTTCGGAAGCTAAACCCCCTTCCTCAGAGCTAAAGATGCTCCTACTGGCCACAAGCCTATATACTGATGGAATATCAGAAGGAGGGTGGATAAAGCCCTCCCACCCAGCTGACAAAAAAAAAAATGGATGAGCTAATGAAGTGATAATGTAATAAAGATAAATAGAAATAAATAAATAAAACTGCAGATGCATAATGCATAGTGTATAATGGAACACTGATGAATGATATAACACTCATAAATGATGTATAAATGGATGAAAAAATGAATATATGATACATAAGTGATACATGAGAAATAGATGTTAGGGGCATACTAACCTTTAAGGAAATGACCCTGATGATGGATGTACCACTGTAAACTGTCCATATGAAGATGAGCTGCCACCGCCCAGGAACATGTAAATAAACCATGAATACTCGTGAAACAACACGACGTAATAACGCCACACTGATAGGCGGGGACACAAGGGGCTCATAGTGTTAGTGGGACACGCACCGCGCCCCATATAACCTTGTAACCGATGCCCGGGCCGTGTACGTGTCAGAAATACAATAGGGATAACGCGAGGCTGGCGTGACACGACCCGCCGGCGCGTGCGTGCCGCACACCACTGGTCACGAACGTACCACGTGCACGCACTGCTCCAGACGTACGGGCCGCACATGCGCCAAAAATCTTCACAGTACAGCAGATTAAAAATGATCTATAGGAGGAATGAAAGGAAGAATGTAATATGTAAAAAAAGGTGTAATACTCTAAATAGCCCCCAAGCTGCACTGCTATTTGCAGCCACATGGATGTATCTGCTATATATAGATAGATAGAGAGAGAGAGAGAGAGAGAGAGAGAGAGAGAGAGAGAGAGAATTATTGAAAAATAGAAAAATTAATATTAGAGCAGTACAGTACAGCACAGACTGGGCCAGTAGGGACGCATCGTAGATGTACATAATGAAATGTAAATAATAAAATAACCATACAAAAATATATAATAAAGCAGTAGAATGGTATAATAATACATCTGAAATAAAAAAAAAATTAATTGAAAAGGAAAATTGACACAAATTAATTAAATTATTATAATAAAATTGTATTAATACACTACTATGAACAGAGTGTATTCACAAAGTACACAGTGCACTGTGCAAATTTGTTAAAATACATATTCAATAAAAAGAAATAAAATAAAATGTTCATGAATGATAAAAATGCAACATCAAGAAACAAAAAAAAAAGGAAGGTATAAATTGATGATAATATACCATTCAAATATGAAAATAAATGAGTATAAAAATGTATGTGATAAATTGGAGCGATTCAGCCAAGTAGCAATACAAAGTATACTAGAAAAAACATAAATATCATAAAATATATCATATATCCTATAGGTACAAGGTATTTAAAAAAGATCAGTAAAGATCAGTAAATCAGTAAACCTTGATTCATTCGCCCCCTTGACGATAGATAGTAGTGGGCCCTTCTATAGCGACCACATTGAACATACTGGGTTCAAGCCCAAATCTACATTTTATCTGCATTGGGCTAAAGGAAATCATATATCCTCCTTCTATGAGGTGGTGTATTCAGAGTTCAGAACCATGTGCCGCAGATCCCATCTAGACCATTGTGCCCATATGACTATGAAGGATAAACAATTGGAGTTTTTAAAAAAGAACTCCAATGTGGTCATCAGGCAGGCAGACAAAGGAAGGGGTTTAGTTATTATGGACAAGGAGGCCTATTTGATGGAGGCACAGAGACTCCTTGGAGACACGGACACCTATGAACCACTCTCTGGGGATCCCATTGTCCTGTATAGAGCCACTCTTAAAACTTTACTTGACGCTGCAGTCATAGATAAAATACTTACTAAACAAGAGTTGGCTTTTCTTTATAGACCCTATCCCATGACACCGCATCTGTATCATATTCCCAAAATACATAAGGATGCCGCAAATCCTCCAGGGAGGCCTATCATATCAGGAATTGATAGCCTCACAAGCAACTTGGGCAACTACATTGATCATTTTTTGCAGAGGCTAGTAGTGGAGTTACCTTCTTATGTGAGAGACTCGGGCCATATATTGGAAATCCTGTCCAACTATCGGTGGGAGAATAGCTACAAGTGGGTTTCCTTAGATGTGTCCTCCCTATACATGAGCATTCGCCACGAGTTTGGTCTTCAGGCAGTACAATATTTCCTAGCCAAGGACCATTCTCTTCATCCCTCCCAGATTACGTTTCTTTTAAGGTGTATACTCTCACCCACAACTATTTCACCTTTATGGATAGATTCTACAGGCAGATCAGAGGCACAGCCATGGGAGCCAAATTTGCTCCGAGTTATGCCAATCTCTTTATGGGCTTTTGGGAGCAGAATTACATCTGGCAGCATAACCCATTTGGTGCAAATTTAGTACTATACTCCCGGTATATAGATGACATCCTTATTATATGGGATGGTGACCTCACCAGTTTAAAGTAATTCATTTCCCATTGTCAATCCAACCCTTATGGAATAGAATTCACCTATGTGGTAGACGACTTAAACATTGTGTTCCTCGATTTGGAACTTAAAGTGGGTCCCGATTCACGGATAGTTTCCAAAACGTATTTTAAGCCCACAGCTGGGAATGCCTATTTACATGCTAAGAGTCACCATCACCCCAGATGGATCAAGAACGTACCCTTTGGACAATTCTGTAGGCTCAGGAGAACCTGTACCCTTTTGCAGGATTATGATATTCAGAGTACATTACTCAAGAAAAAATTTCTTGAAAAGGGATATGCAGCCACCAACATCGAGGAGGCGTATCTGAAATACAGATCCCTTTATCCTGAGACCAATGTCCCATCTGCGGAGGCCCATGTTGCAGTAAAGGCCAATGCTCCCAATATCAATAAAGAAACACACCGTATCGCCTTCTGTACAAGATATAACCAGAAGGCCTTCAACATCCAGAGAATATTGACTAAATATTGGGGCATTTTGGCCCAAGACCCTCATCTTTCTACACTCCTGTCGGCACGGCCTGAAGTAATCTTCCGACGCCCATGTGATTTGAGGAGCATGATTGCTCCCAGTAGAGTCAAATCCACTACAACACGGCCCACTTCCGCATGGAATATCATTTTCGATCAGAAAGGGAGCTACAAGTGTGGGGTAGCGAATTGTGGGGCTTGCCCCTTTATGTGGCACAGAAAAAGGGATTTTATGGGCACTGATGGTAGAATCTATCCCATTGGTCAATTCATCAACTGTAGCACACAGTTTGTCATTTATTGTCTGGTTTGCCCATGTAGTCTTTTATATGTGGGTCACACCACACGTTCCTTGAGGATTCGATTTGGTGAGCACAAACGTAATATATTGCATGGATTTGATAAACATACAGTGCCTTGTCACTTTAGCGGAAAACATGACGAAGATCCTGCTGGCCTTAAGGTGTTTGGCATAGAGAGCATATCAGGAGACATTCATATAGGTAGAAGATTCTGTAAACTCTGCCAACAGGAATCCTACTGGATCCATAAACTTGACACGCTGTTACCCAAGGGCTTTAATGATGCCCTTGACATACAATCTCTGGTTTAGTCTTCTTGTGGCATATATTGATTAATGGCCCCATCCTTCTTGACCACATTCTTTGTTCTGTTTGTTTCTGCACATGTTTTACCATATGCATTTACTGATCTTTTTTAAATACCTTGTACATATATGATATGAGATATGATATAATATTTTATGATATTTGTTTTTTCTAGTATACTTTGTATTGCTATTTGTCTGAATCGCTACAATTTATCACATACATTTTTATACTCATTTATTTTCATATTTGAATGGTATATTATCATCAATTTATACTTTCCTTTTTTTTTTTGTTTCTTGATGTTGCATTTTTATCATTCATGAACAGTTTATTTTATTTCTTTTTATTGAATATGTATTTTAACAAATTTGCACAGTGCACTGTGTATACACACAGTGCACTTTGTGAATACACTCTGTTCATAGTAGTGTATTAATACAATTTTATTATAATAATAATTTAATTTAATTAATTTGTGTCAATTTTCCTTTTCAATTAATCATTTTTTTTTTTTTTTTTTTTAAGTTTCAGATGTACTATACCATTCTATTGCTTTATTATATATTTTTGTATGGTTATTTTATTATTTACATTTCATTATGTACATCTACGATGCGTCCCTACTGGCCCAGTCTGTGCTCTACTGTATTTTTATTCTTTATATATATATATACAATCAAATGGGTTTTTTTTTTCCAAATTAATATTAATTTTTCTATTTTTCAATAATTTTTTTTTCTCCCTTAGTTTATATATATTGCAGATACATCCATATGGCTGCAATTAGCAGTGCAGCTTGGGGGCTATTTAGAGTATTACACCTTTTTTTACATATTACATTCTTCCTTTCATTCCTCCTATAGATCATTTTTTAATCTGCTGTACTGTGAGGAATTTTGGCGCATGCGCGGCCTGTACGTCTGGAGCAGTGCGTGCACGTGGTACGTTCGTGACCAGTGGTGTGCGGCACGCACGCGCCGGCGGGTCGCGTCACGCCAGCCAAGCGTTATCCGTATTGTATTTCTGACACGTGCACGGCCCGGGCATCGGTTACAAGGTTATATGGGACGTGGTGCGTGTCCCACTAACACTATGAGCCCCTTGTGTCCCCGCCTATCAGTGTGGCGTTATTACGTCGTGTTGTTTCACGAGTATTCATGGTTTATTTACATGTTCCTGGGCGGTGGCAGCTCATCTTCATATGGACAGTTTACAGTGGTACATCCATCATCAGGGTCATTTCCTTAAAGGTTAGTATGCCCCTAACATCTATTTATCATGTATCACTTATGTATCATATATTCATTTTTTCATCCATTTATACATCATTTATGAGTGTTATATCATTCATCAGTGTTCCATTATACACTATGCATTATGCATCTGCAGTTTTATTTATTTATTTCTATATCTTTATTACATTATCACTTCATTAGCGCATCCATTTTTTTTTTTTTTGTCAGCTGTGTGGGAGGGCTTAATCCACCCTCCTTCTGATATTCCATCAGTATATAGGCTTGTGGCCAGTAGGAGCATCTTTAGCTCTGAGGAAGGGGGTTTAGCTTCTGAAACGCATCAGCTCATACGCATCATTAGACAAAGATGTACTGTGACTGTCTTTGTGGACCACATAATACTGCTTTTAGTCACACTGGTTTGTGAGTATATATCTTCTTTTTTCAATAAATACGTGTTTTACCATGGTAATGCACGATGAGCGTGTGCCCTTGTCTGTTCTTTTTCATTAGCGCTCAGATTTCCCGATCTTAGAAGGGCTGCACCTCTTCGGTTGGCATTTTGGCATCTTCTTGGTTGTATGAAGACTGGAGCGCTGGTTACGTTTGTTTTCTAATGGAATGGTTTAGATCAAAGCATATTCATGTGTTAGAATGGCCCAGTCACAGTCCAGACCTAAATCTAATTGACAATCTGTGGCAAGACTTGAAAATTGCTGTTCACATCCAGTCTGACAGTACTTGAGCTTTTTGGCAAAGAAGAATGGGCAAAGATTTCACTCTCCTAGGTGTGCAAAGCTGGTAGAGACATACCCAGCTGTAATTGCAGCGAAAGATGGTTCTACAAAGTATTGACTCGGGGGCTGAATACAAATGCACGCCACACTTTTCAGATATTTATTTGTAAAAAAAAAAAGTTGAAAACCATTTATCATTTTCCTTCCACTTCACAATTATATACTACTTTGTGTTAGTCTATCACATAAAATCCCAATAAATTTACATTTTTGGTTGTAACATGACAAAATGTGGAAAATTTCAAGGGGTATGAATACTTTTTCAAGGCACTGTATATTCTAAAGAAGATTGCGAACAGGCAGGTAGGTTTGTTTTATCGCAGAAAAGACATAGCACGTCTCTTCTGCAATAAAAAGTCTGCCTGCTCACATTTTTTTTGCAGTTTTGTACCACTTTAACATGTATAAATATGAATCTGCCAATAAATAGTTTTACATTTTTTGGAGTTATGACTAAACGTCAAGACCACATCACTTAATTGTCTGGTGTGACCTCATCTGGAGTGCAGCTTCCTTTTAAAGTAGCTATACCAGTTGCTTTAGGTGATGGAGCTATTAGACTTCTATATTCTTAACGTCCACCTGCATCGCTAAGTCTTTCCTTTTGAAGAGGTGAAGGTGGAACATGGTATTATGTACAATCAGAACTGAGCACTATATTTAGGAGGATTTACTTTTATATGTGAATTCTCCCTTCAAAAGCTGTGCTGTTCATTTTTCACTTTGCTGTCTTTTCCTGTTCTAGGTGAGTGCAAATGGAAATGTCTTGCGCAGTGAAATAGTTGGATCCATCAAAATGAGGGTATTTCTGTCAGGAATGCCTGAATTACGCCTTGGATTAAATGATAAAGTTCTGTTTGAAAATACAGGCCGTAAGTAAATTAACTTTTTTGATAATATTTTGTCTAATAGCGGCAGCTGCTAAACTCTGCTAAAAGCCTATTTGTACATGGACACATAGGCTTTTATAGAGTTGAGTTTAGGAGCTTTTGCAAAAAAATGCCAAAAGCTCCTAATCTCGAGTTTAGCATCTGCTTGTGTACGTGAGCCCTTAGGAGTGAAGCTGTATATGCAGTGCCTTCATCAGTTAATTATTGCAGTGCCTGTGATTCATATACACCTTGCCATTGTGGCAGTGGGATACTTTTAATACTAGAACATTTATTTTGCAAAAGTGCTATAATATAAAACATTCTGTACAAAAAAGTATATCTAATTTATCATTCTGTCCATAACCATGCTTTAAGCCTTGAAAGGGAGTTGAACAGTAATGCGATTTAGGATCACAGGCGTAATCGCCGCAGTTATAAACCACACTGCAGTGCTGGCAAAATGCACCACGCTTGTTTGTGTTCCATTAATTCTTAATGGCTTCTAAAATGTGCGGTTTTGCCTCGATTGTCACCCAATTTATAGCACAGAGGTCGTGGCAAAGCGCACCACACAAAGCTTGTCACCCAAAAAGGAGCAGGCGCTTCTTTTGGGCGACGAGCTTTGAATAATGTGGTTTGTCACGTGACAATCACAGCAAAACCGCATCATGTTTTAGGAGCCATTAAAAATGAATGGCACGCAAACACGCGCTGTGTGTTTTGCTTGCATTGCGATTTGGAATCACGGCCAAAATCATGGTGACTACGTCTGCGATCAAAAATCACTAGATGTGTGCGGGGCCTAAATTTTGACAGACAGAAAATGCATGCCTAAAGATCTTGCTGGGAGTTGTAACTGAACTGATCTGTTTTAATTTGTATCATTCACTTTCTTCTAGGTGGAAAGAGCAAGTCTGTGGAGCTTGAGGATGTCAAGTTCCACCAGTGTGTTCGCCTATCCAGATTTGAAAATGACAGGACTATATCCTTCATACCTCCAGATGGAGAGTTTGAACTCATGTCTTACCGCTTGAACACTCATGCAAGTGTACTTGTATGTTACCAAATTGGGCTGGCATGTGGGACCAAATAGAACGCTATGACAGTGTTTATTTTAAACTTTTTTTTTTCTTTTGGTTATCCTATGATTGCATCTTAAAGTATACCTAAAGGCAAACTTTTTTGGTTTTGGACAGAGTGGAGATGGATTTGATTACCTGTCACTTTTTCATTGCTGTCTGCTCCCCTGTTAGGGAGATGTACCCTCCTTATTTGTCCTGTTTACCATTATCATTGAAAATTGAAAGTAAAAGAAAATTCCCCCCACCCCCCCAGAACAGTAATAGAGAAGAAATCTTTCAATGCGGATACTAGTTCTGGTGCCCTGGGGGAGCCCCAGCAGATTCCCTTAATTTGCAGGGATCTCCTCTCACTTCCTATTCTGTCTATGGGACAGGAAGTGAAGAGAAATCTCCCCAGTGGGACACAGATGACAAAAAAACTGATAAGGGGTTATAACCCTCTACCTATAGTACTCTATCCAAAATGAGCAAAAAAGTTTTGCCTATAGTTCTACTTTAAAAGCAGACGTCCAGGATAACACCCCACCACTACAAGGATAATTTTTTCTGAAAATGGTAGTTGCCAGGCTGTATTGCTCATCCAATGACTTTATTACACTAACTTGGAGCAATTCTACAGATTAGGCATTCTGCTGCCTTTATTTGCTGTATAAATGTTCATTTGCTGTATAAAAACAATTTAGAAAAATTGAAGCCAAAGACAGCCAAATGCTTAGCTGTCTGCACCAATTTTATATTTTTGGACTCGGATACCACGTTTAAAGTGGGAAAGTGCTGTAGTAATTCAAAACAATAGTGTGAGTTATTAACCTTTTCTTACAGATGTTCCACTTACGTAATATTGCAGACATGTTGCACTAATTAAAAAATTTTTTTAATAGAGCAATTTGTTTTAAGCTTTAGATAGGCGGGGTTAGAATTAATTTTTAATTGCTGTCTTTGTCTGAATTTGCCTTGGAAACTTTCATCACTGAAACAAAAAGTGAGGGCAGATCCAAAATTTTGGAGTTGCCACCATAGAAAGGGGTAAGAGCAAATCATCTGATGGGGGGAAAATATGTTCAGGTGACAACGAAGTTGGGAAATTCCCTCACTTTGGGAATATTCTCTAATTTCTTGTTGGTTCTGTAGGAGAGATCTCCAGGGAAATCTCAGAGACATAAAAAAAAATAACCTGATTGGAGTTTAAACATTTCTCTATGATATTCAAAACTAGAAAAAATGTTTTTCCTTTACATAGACTGTAAAAGCCAACTAGTCCATTCTGTATTTTTGGGAGAAATAAAAGGTTTTTATTTGATTTTAAATACTTTTTTTTACCAGGTGAAACCACTCATCTGGATTGAGTCTGTTATAGAAAAGCATTCCCATAGTCGCATTGAATACATGATCAAGGTTGGTGCATTTATTACTATTTTGGTTATTCAAGATGTCCTTTTTTTTTTTTTTTTTTTTATACTATGTGCTTTGAACTAACCTTAACTAGATTCTGTGTTTTGCTTTTGAACATATATAATGGTAGTAGGAGCTCAACAAGCAACCTGTCTCCCCTTATGTGGCAATTGCAATACCTTCAACTGCAGAAGCCCAGTTTGGTATAAGAAATGTTTTGTGTTTCAGCCCTCTACCTTAGAAAACACCATCCTAAACCCATCTCATTCTAAACTAATCACCAGATTACAGTATTTTAGGTATTTCATCTAGACTATCTTGAATTCTGGCACAATGCGTTAGGGACATTTCAGGAATGGACGAACAGGATTGAAAGATTTATGCTTCCTACTTTAGCACAATTACACTATAATACCAAAAGTATTGAATACCCCTCCAAATTGTTGGATTCACCTCCATTTCCACAGGTGTATAAAACCAGGCACTTAGGCATGCAGCCTGCTTCTACAAACATTTGTGATACAATGGGTCGCTCTCAGGAGCTTCAGTGAATTTAAGTGTGGTACCGTGATAGGTTGCCACCTGTGCAATAAGTCAATTTCCAATTTCCTTGCAACTAAATAGACCTCAGTCAATTGTTAGTGATATTATAAATAAGTAGAAGCAACTGAGAACAGCAACTCAGCCATGAAAAATGACAGTGGGGTCAGCGCATGCTGAAGTGCACAGTGTGCAGAAGTTGCCAACTGTCTGCAGAGTCAATAGGTAAATACCTCCAAACTTTGTGTGGCCTTCAGATTAGCACAACAGTGTATAGAGAGCTTTATGGAATGGGTTTCCATGGCCGAGCAGCTGCATCCAAGCCTTACATCACCACGTGTAATGCAAAGCATCGCATTCAGTGGTGTAAAGCACGCCACCACTAGACTCTAGAGCAGTGGAGACGTGTTCTCCTAGAGTAATGAATCACACTTCTCTGTCCGGCAATTCAGTGGACGTTTCTGGGTTTGGCGGTTGTGAGTAGAGCGGTACTTGCCTTACTGCATTGTGCCAAGTGTAAAGTTTGGTAGAGGGGGATTATGGTGTGGGTTTTTTTTTTTGTTTTGTTTTCCAGGGGTTGGGCTTGGCCCCTTAGTTCCTGTGAAGGGAACTCTTAAGGTGTCAGCATACCAAGACATTTTGGACCATTTTATGCTCCCAACTTTGTGAGAACAGTTTGGGGATGGTCCCTTCCTGTCCCAACCTGACTATGCACCAATGCACAAAGCATGGTCCATAAGGACATGGATGAGTGAGTTTGGGGTGGAGGAACTTGATGGCCTGCACAGATTCCTGACCTCAACCTGATATAACACCTTTGGGATGAATTAGAGCGGAGACTGAGCCAGACTTTCTCATCCGACATCAGTGCCTGACCTCACAAATGCACGTATGGAAGAATGGTCAAACATTCCCATAGGCACTCTCCTAAACCTTGTGGACAGCCTTCCCAGAAGAGTTGAAGCTGCTATAGCTGCAAGGGGTGGGCCAACTCCATATTGAACTCTTTGGACTAAGACTGGGATGCCATTAAAGTTCATGCTCTTGTAAAGGCAGGCGTCCCAATACTTTTGGCAATATAGTGTATATCTGCTAGAGACAAATTTATTCAAATACGCTACGTTCCTAGGGTCTATTATGCACCAGTGCGACTTTTTAAAATGGGGGGGGAGGGACAATCCGTTATGTCATAAATGTAAGTGTGCTGATGGAGACCTCATACACTGATACATAATATTTGAATGTTCCCTATGTATAGACCAATTTAGTCCCAGATTTCAAAATTTAATTCACAAACCTTTGAAATCCCCAATATTTTAACTCCAAATGAGCTTATTAGGGATGTTTGGCAATACAGATCTTAATGGTGCTCAAAAGAGCTCTTTGAAAATACTCCAGCTTTATCCTAGAAAACCCTGAGGTTGCTTTGCTAAATTTAACAAGATTTCGGGAACTGGGTTTCATGCCTTAATTCCGGTGAGTAACTTTCTATCCATGACCTAACTGTATAGATTGTATCATTACCTCCTTGACCCGTTTGATATTGGAGCTCTGCTGGAGCATGGGTGTAATTCATCGGACGTTAATTGGCTGTTTTACTCCATGTCAATAACAACTCTACAGCAAATTATTTTTTAAACCACACACTTGGTAATGTTTTTTTTTTCTTTTGTGTTTACAGTTTTTAAACAGAAAAGCTTTTCTTCTCATATTTAAAATATGATAACTCTTTATATGCTGCTGTTACACACATATCTCTATATAACATGTGACATGGATAATTGTGATATGTAACAGTGAACCAGAATTTAACAATAATACAATGTAATTGCTAATAAAATATTGTAAATACAGTAATTAGTAATGTAAATTCTCCTTTAAGGGCCTTATTTGTTACATATATGGACATACTGGACAAGACAAACAGACCAGAAACCTGCCTTTCAGGGCTTTGCTTTCTTAAAACTATTGCAGATGATGAACTCAGCCTTGCCATGTCCTATAGAAAATGTATTTTTCCAAGTCTCTAGATTGTCCCTTTTTCTCTGTGCAAATGCAATGGTTTTTGTGGTTAAAGGCTTGTTCTGCTGAACCCTCTTGTAAAAGTTGTTTTCTACACTTGTAAATGCCTACTTGGGATTATCTCTTGATAAATCAAGGAAGTCACTGAGGAAAATTTACTCCTACCTCCCAAGAAAAAGCCTGAGCCTCCTACTCCTATAGCTATGACTACTGCTCTGCAAAAGGGACCTTTTTTTTTCCTCAGGCATCAGCCTCAAAAACCAAACTTTTTTTTTTTTTTTTTTTACTTGGATTTCCAAGTACACCAATCTTGTCCAGGAGCCATCCTCACAATGTTAGGGTGCCCCCACTTCTTGAAGTGTGGTGACACCTATTGGAGTTTGGGCTACTGTGAATCCAAGACATCCTCTTGTCTGTCTTTTCAAAGGAGTACAAAATAGATCTTCTCTTTGCCCCTTTCTTGCTTTTTGCCTTTCAATCTGCCAGCTTCAGACCAAAAGGAGGCAGATTCAATGACTGCCTTACACCAACTTCAAAAAAGAGTGGTTGTGCCTGTTTCTGCAAAAGAATGGTTTCAAAATTTCAATTCAAACCTATTTACAGTCCCTAAAGCAAGTGGGAGCATTTGCCCAAAACTGGACATAAAATCTCTAAACATATTTGTGTGCCAAAATTCTTCATGGAAGTAATTTCTGGCATCAGTAGACATACAGGATTTCTATCTACACATCCCCATCTTCCCCTCACATCATTGCTTCTTCAATTTTCTGTGGGAGACCAACACTTCCAATTTGTAGCACTACCATTTGGGCCCTCCTCTGCACCATGAGTGTTCACAAAAGTGCTTGCCACACTTCTGTCATTTGTGAGGACCCAGGGCATTCATGTTGCAGCTTACCTGAATGATCTCTTGCTGAAGGACTGCTCTGTGAACAATTCAATTCCTTAAAACTTTTAGCTGGACAATTCGCTTTCCAAAGTCTGCTCTCCAGCTCTTGCATGTCGAGATGTAATCTTGGACACAAACCAAGCCCGAATCTTTCTTCCTCAGAAGAAAGTTGCTTTGCTACAAACCGCACAGGTCAGAACGGCACCCCTCTGCTTCTGTATGAGGGTTCTGGACTTGTTGGTAGCTTCCTTTCGAAGCAGTTCCCTTTGCCCAGTTTCACTTCAGATCTCTTCAGTCCAACATACAATGTGGAACAAGCAAATTCAAAGCTCTCTCTGACCTTGTGGAATAGCCATTATATAGGTTAGGTATGTTTCTGAGTTGCGCTAGTAAGTAAATTAATACCCCAAAAAAACCAAATGTGACTTTGAACACGAATAAAAAAAAAAAAAAAAAAAAAAAAAAAAATATATATATATATATATATATATATATATATATATATATATATACATAAGTGTCCAAATGGAATGTGTAAAAATCAAGTCCAAAAAAGATGCAAAAATGTGTAACAATCCACCACCAAAAGTACTAAATGAACTCACCAGAGCTAAAAGAAACTGAAGCATATATTGCTCTGGGGGCGATGGTTAGCAGGGTAATGAGCCACTCATGGATAGATCTTCAGGGAATGATATTCTGCAGAAACCAACTCCAAACAAACCAATGTGAAAGAAGCAATGATCTGTGATCAAATATACCACTAAGGAAATCCACTTCTCCAAGACTTCACCATATTCATATCCAAAGGGTGTTATGCCAGACACTCGGAAAACAACAACAACAACTTCATAGTGCAGTACCTTTAAAACAACTTCATTTATTATGCACTCATTGCACTTAACTCAAAAGGTGTCCCAGCCGACACCAGCGTTAACAGCATGTAAGAAACACAATGAACAAACCCAGCCAATCGGCACACGCGCAGTCGATCGCTGGGAAACGTAATGACGTCACATCAATCTAAGCCCCGTCCTACGCGTTTCGTCATCGACCTCACGGAGCGGATGGATGTCAGATGTCGCAGCCTCATTAAATATGCACTGCATTAGGAATGGTCAGCTGTCATCAATGTGAAATCAAGCCGCAAACCCGACTTGCTGATGACAGATGGCCGTATATACAAAACCGCATCACAAATAAGATCTCATAGACATCAAGAGGCTAAGGGAATAATAACATAAAAAATAAAATGTATAAACCTAAAAAAATGTTAAAGTATTATGATAGTCTTAAAGGGTCAGTCCAAATAAGAGAAACTCTACCCTATCAAAAAACATGTCAATATATCACTGCAGTGATTTAAAGGGCCAGTCCAGATCTAAAGGAGGACTCTAACCCTTCAAAAAAAATTTAAATTAATTTAATTTTTAATATAAAACATTGAAATAAATCATATAACCAGTGATGTCTAAACAATCAAAAAATCACTCTCAGAAATAAAATATACATATAAAAAGATATCAAAAAGTTGTGAGAAAACAATTCAAATCAATATCAATGTTCAACCCATAAGGTTGTAAAGAATTTAACTTGTAAATCCAATACGTTTCTTTTCTTGATATTTCATTAAATAAATCAGAACCCCTCCAATGAGGTTTAACCATCTCGATTCCGTAAAAGGTAAGTAAACTCTGATCACAATTATGTGCTAATTTAAAGTGTCTTGACACACTGTGTTTATCGAATCCTTTTTTAATATTCCCTATTCCTTTTTTAATATTCCCTATATGTTCGCCTATTCTGGTTTTCAAACATCTTCCAGTTCTACCAATATTTTTTTAAGGTGACACGGGCACTCCAAAACATAGATAACATGTGTGGAGTTACAAGTAATTAGAGAATTAATATTATATTCTTTTTTTTAGAAAATTAAGAGCAAAAAGATTTTCTTTTAATTCCAGCTGTATCTTTCACCGTCTTACATACTTTGCACTTCTTACAAGGAAAAAATCCTTTTAAATTTGTAAAGAGATCGATCCTTTTAGGAGGGACGACCACATTATGGACCTATTCTTCCTATAAACAAATTTGCGTGTCATAGGTATAACCTTTTTTAATATATCATCTTTTAATAAAATACTCTAGTGTTTTTTAAAAATTTGTTCAATGCTTTTGTATTGCGTATTGTAATTGGTAATAAAGGGGACATTGTTATCAAATCCAGAAGAATTCCTTTACCAGTTAGAAGCATCTCCCTATCTCTTTTATTGATCAGATCTCTTTCATTAACCAAGAAACTCCTATTATACCCTTTCTCTATGAACCTCTCAATCAACAAATCAGTTTGGTGCAAAAAATCTTTATTCTCGCTGCAATTTCTTTTTATTCTGGTAAATTGGCTTCTTGGGGTACTGTACAGCCAATTAGGATGGTGTCCACTGGACACAGGTATATAACTGTTTTTATCCACTTCTTTAAAGTAGGTTTTAGAATTTGACCATTATTTTTATATAATATCAAATCCAAAAAATTAATTTGTTGGAAGTCACTAGTAACAGTGAATCTCAATCCACTCCTATTCATATTGATGTAATCCATGAATGAATCAAGATTTTCTTGAGACCCATTCCATACAATAACAATATCTATATACCTCCTGTACAACGCCATCTCTGGCCATTTGTTATAAATACTTTCTTCCTCCCGTTTATCCATTACTAAGTTTGCCACACTGGGAGCATACTTAGCGCCCATGGCAACTCCCTTACATTTTTGGAAGAAAGTGTTGTTATACCAAAAAAAGTTATTATTCATTGCCAGCTCCAACAATTCGATAATAAATTTTCTGAGTTTTTTAAATGTGATTTCTGTTTAAGGGCCCATTTAACAGCATTAATTCCATCTATCTGATTAATATTAGTATATAATGATTCTACGTCTATTGTTACCAATATACAATTTTCCACATTTTTTAAATCTTTAAGGATGTTAATAAGATGTCCACTATCCCTCAAAAATGCCTTGTTGGTCATAACAATAGCTTGTAAAAATGAATCAACATATTCACCGACCCTTGCAAACAGAGAATTGATCCCGCTTACGATGGGCCTCCCAGGTGGTTTCTCTTTATTTTTGTTTATTTTATAATAACTTACTCTCACAATGGTTGAAGAACAGAAACCAATCATCCATTAGCTCTCTGTCCTCCAATCCATCATTAGCAGGTATATCCCATCTTAATCTCCTAGGGGTGATTTTCTCTTTCAAATAAAGTTCCAATGTATTCACATCCCACCATATTTTAATTTGCTTCTCCAGGAGATGTTTTAAACATTTGACATTTTCTTCCAAATTAATACTGTAGCAAACTAGCTCATCCAGCTGGAAGCAGAGTTCTCCTTTACCTTGTTGTATTTGAGGTATTCCTTGAATCATTCCTCACATCCCCCCCTTGCATTCCTGTGAGGCAGACTTTATCTCCTGGCAGATGATGTGGAACAACCAGGCTAAGACATGAGAAGTGGAGCCAGCCCGTCTGCGGAGGTGTTACTTTGGTCACCCAAAGCTATGTAAGCCCCACACCTTATCAACCTAACCCAGAACTGAACATTCCTCATGTCAGACATATGTTTCATATCATGGGACATGAGCTGGCAGTTTCAGTTTAAAATCTCCCAATGACCACTCCCAAAAGGTGTAGTCAGAGCCCCCCCCTCCCTTTGTGAGGGACTTTTAAAAAAGACAGGATGACAAGCCTAGAGAGAGAGTGAAAGTTTTTTAACACACACACACACAGATCTCCGAGGTAACATCGTAACAGAGGAGATCAAAGAACCTTTTTGCTCTGCATCTTGAATTTGCTAAAACCAGGCAAGGCAAGTAACTTACCCTGTATTCCCTCGCTATTCTATGTTTGCTGTGTCTTTACATATATATATATTTTTGTGACATCTTTGTAACTATTTGCATCTGTTTGACCCTGTTAGAAATAAATCTTTCTTTCTGAAAGTGTTAAACTGTTTCTAAGCGCTTACTTGCAATTCACGAATCCCTGCCTTTGAAGAGACGCTACTGTTTGTATATCTCTGTATAGTAGGTCCGCGGGCCGTGCTATATAGATCAATATTTCAATCATTATAGTGTATATTTGATAACGGGAGTTTCCCAGTCTCCGACAAAAGTGGTGGTGGCAGTAGAGGGTTAGTTGCGTAACTAACCCGACCCAGTAACAAGCGCATTCAGGCTGCAGGCACCGATTGTAGACCATTATCTGGGCAATCGCTGTGTAGGGTGCAGCTGGGTGGGGCCTTGTTACGTGCGTCACACAGCGGTTTTGGATCGGCCGGCCCTTCGGTCACGAGCTTGGTGAGAAGGTCTGGGGTCTGACGCCGTGGGCGTGATGTATTACTGTTAGTCGTGGCTGTGCGATTGTCGCCTGTTGGTGGCGGCGGCCGCAGGTCGTGATATATTGGTGGCAGCAGTGGGATAATATCACGACCCGCGGCCGCCGCCACCAACAGGCGACAATCGCACAGCCACGACTAACAGTAATACGTCACGCCCACGGCATCAGACCCCAGACCTTCTCACCAAACTTGTGACCGAAGGGCCGGCCGATCCAAAACCGCGGTGTGACGCACGTAACAAGGCCCCACCCAGCTGCACCCTACACAGCGATTGCCCAGATAATGGTCTACAATCGGTGCCTGCAGCCTGAATGCGCTTGTTACTGGGTTGGGTTAGTTATGCAACTAACCCTCTACTGCCACCACTTTTGTCGGAGACTGGGAAACTCCCGTTATCAAATATACACTATAATGATTGAAATATTGATCTATATAGCACGGCCCGCGGACCTACTATACAGAGATATACAAACAGTAGCGTCTCTTCAAAGGCAGGGATTTGTGAATTGCAAGTAAGCGCTTAGAAACAGTTTAACACTTTCAGAAAGAAAGATTTATTTCTAACAGGGTCAAACAGATGCAAATAAATAGTTACAAAGATGTCACAAAAATATATGTATATAAAGACACAGCAAACATAGAATAGCGAGGGAATACAGGGTAAGTTACTTGCCTTGCCTGGTTTTAGCAAATTCAAGATGCAGAGCAAAAAGGTTCTTTGATCTCCTCTGTTACGATGTTACCTCGGAGATCTGTGTGTGTGTGTGTGTGTTAAAAAAACTTTCACTCTCTCTCTAGGCTTGTCAGCCTGTCTTTTTTAAAAGTCCCTCACAAAGGGAGGGGGGGGGGCTCTGACTACACCTTTTGGGAGTGGTCATTGGGAGATTTTAAACTGAAACTGCCAGCTCATGTCCCATGATATGAAACATATGTTTGACCTGAGGAATGTTCAGTTCTGGGTCAGGTTGATAAGGTGTGGGGCTTACATAGCTTTGGGTGACCAAAGTGACACCTCCGCAGACGGGCTGGCTCCACTTCTCATGTCTTAGCCTGGTTGTTCCACATCATCTGCCAGGAGATAAAGTCTGCCTCACAGGAATGCAAGGGGGGGATGTGAGGAATGATTCAAGGAATACCTCAAATACATCAAGGTAAAGGAGAACTCTGCTTCCAGCTGGATGAGCTAGTTTGCTACACCTCCCCCTTAAGTGGGCGCTAAGGAGGGATCTACAAGTTCTCTCCTGACGCAACCGACCTCTGTTCAGAGGTTCCTCTTGGGACGTCCTGGTACCGCTGTACTGCGGGAGAACCGAATTCCGTCTGAACAGGAAGCTGTTCTCTCCAGCAGCACTGCTGGGCCGACCAAGTGAGTGGTCACGGGTGGGTACCAGTCGGCTGTGGCTATCCGAATCCCGTGGCAACTGCCGGGGTGCCCACCTGTTCACAAAACACTTCGGCTCAGGGGTGTCCTTTGCTAACATATTAATATGTAGCTTCTTGTCGAGGTAGAGAAGATTTCCCTTTCCTACCTATTTCCTCAGGCTTAGGACTACATCTGGCCTGAAGGTAGTAGACATGGGTGCACCGGAACCGGACAGGCGAATTCTGGGCCTCGCCTCCCAGTGGTGTCCAAGATGGACAGTCCTCATTACCTGCTAGCATCCAGGACACCAGTTCCTCCAATTTCCTGTCTGCTAGGCCAGTCGCAGGTCCAGCTGAGCCATGATCAGCGCGTCCAGGCATCTTACCGTAGCCAGCTGTACTCACGACTGACATAACCTGCTTCTTGGCCTGGGGAGCAGACCAGGCCTCAGCTGCCTCAGTCTCCCCACGCCCAGACCTCTGGGGGTCTCTTTTTACTAATGGGTTCTTAAACTGAACCACTGACATGCCCCTCTGACAGTTACCCTTCTTGGCTGTCGGACTGGGCACAGGCGGTTTGTTCCAGCCTAGTGACAGGGGCCCAAGTGGCTCTTCCCAGACAGGGCCGAGCACCATGAGGCTCCTAAAGTGGACAACTGCACCCAGGTCCACTGCGCATTGCGGGCCACTCCTGACCGCGGGAGTGGCGGTCAGTGCCTTCTCAACCCCAACTAGCTTTCCCAAGGATTCAGGCAAGCCACATGGGGTAGTGAAGGCTGGCTCGTCTGGAGCTTGCTGGGTTAGAGATGGTGGCCCCTGCTCCTTGCTCAAGTCCATGATGGCAAAACAGTAGGCACCTTCCGGATGCTCCATTGCCTCATGGCTCCTGGACATGGGGTAGGCCACAAACCCAGGGCTGGTGTTCAGTTTCCCAAGGTTCTCAGAAAGCCTGGTCATCGTATCCTGCTGGAGGACCACGACCACTAGGACTGCCCAGACTCTAGCTGATCCCTGGATTCCTGACTGTGCCATTCCCTTTGCCTCTGTGGCCCAATCAGCCGGCACCTTCTGAATCCAGACACCATCTATCAGAGGCCTGGGCAGCCGCTCCGGACCCCGAGTGCTAGGGAAGGGTGATTGGGTCTGGGCCCGGATGCATCAACCTTCCATCCACTCGTAATCCAGGCCTGCTGCCTCTGACCTCTGTCTGTCTGCCTGTGAACACACCTTGACAAGTGAGATTAACTGACAGGCTTTCAGGCTCCCAGCCCCCACTGACTAGGCCAGTCATTCTAGCCTCCTTGCTCGTTTGTTTACTCTCCCCAGCAGGGGGGCTCAGCTCTGGACACAAGCCGAAATCTCCATATGAATGCCTTTCCAGAGCTGCCTTCCCTGTGGGACTACAAATCTCAGTTAGCTTACCTCTGAAGGTCCTTTGGGACTCACTTTTCAGGGCTGCCTGAGGCGTGGAACTACAAGTCCCAGTCAGCTTACCTCTGAAGGTCCTTTGGGACTCAGTTTTCAGGGCTGCCTGAAGTGTGAAACTGCAAGTCCCAGCCAGCTTACCTCTGAAGGTCCTTTGGGACTCAATTTTCAGGGCTGCCTGAAGTGGGGAACTACAAGTCCCAGCCAGCTGTGGTGTGCCTTCCTTAGCAGGGCAACTCACAGTTAGCGGGCCTCTGAAGCTCCTTTGGGAATCGCTTTTCAGTGCTGCCTGAGGCCTGGAACTACAAGTCCCAGCCAGCTGCCTAGTCCTATGCAAGGCCAATGGCTGGGCACTTATCAAGGCACAATCTTCTGAGCCTGGGCAAGGGATAGGCCTATCCAGACAATCCCCTTGCTCAGCCCCCAGAGACTGTACCTCAGCCCCCAACACTGAAAATGCATCCTTTGTTTCATCACAAATCTCATACTCATTGTTAGCATTACCAACATTGCCATCAACAATACAAACATTATCAATGACATTACCATCAATGCTACTGATATTATCCATGACATTCCTATCAATGCTACTGATATTATTACTGACATTCCAGACTGTATTCCCAATGTTACTAACATTAGTAAGATCACCCTCAGTGTCACCACAACGATCCTCAAAAGTCATGTTCATAATATCAGTAACACGAGTTCAATACCTCCCCAGGCCAGGGGATTTCTTCTGGTTCTCCAGCTAATGGAGACTCCTGCAGCCCCATACCATTCCCAGCCCCCTCCCTCTGTCCATCCACAGGCGGCCCAGACATTACTCTAATATCTGTCCACAGTACCTCGACTCGTCTAGAGGGTTCCGGGGGGTCCTTCCGGGTCTTCTCGGCAGGGGCGCAATATGAAACAAGAGTGCCTAGGTCAGCACCCAACAAAACAGGGGTGGGCAGTTCATCCAAGACCCCCACCTCCCTCATTCCCCTCCCCGCACCCCAATCTAGGAATACCTTTGCACAGGGTATGCGTGAACGGATCCCCCCCAACTCCTGTGAGGGTCAGGAACTTTCCTGGGATGAGGTTCTGTGGCTCAATCAGCTCTGGTCGGATCAAAGTGACGTCTGCCTCGGTGTCCCGGAAACCAGTTGCAGACCGGTTGCCCACGGTAACGGGCTGCAAGTTGGCGGGGTTTACCCGCATCTTCCTGCGAACGAACAGCACAGAAGAAGAGTTGCTGGCCAGATGATGTCACCTGCTTCTGCTCAGGACACTGTGTCCTGAGATGTCCAGCTTTCCCACAAGCAAAACATTTGCGGGTGTCAGGCAGGAATGGCTTGGCTCCAAGCGCTGCAGGTGTGGGCGGAGGGGAAGCTTGACTCACCGAAGTAGGAGAGGTTGCTAGGGACGATTTCAGCTGTTTGGAGGAGCCTTGCGAGGTTCAGGCACTCGCATGTGGACGAAGGTATCGGCCAGATCTGCTGCAGCTGTAGTAGATGCTGGCTCCCTCTCCAAGACGAACTGTCTGACGTCTGCTGGACAAATGTGCAGGAGTTGATCTCTGATCATGAGATTCTCCAAAGATTCATAAGAATCAACTTTCAGTCCCTTAGTCCACTGTCGGAATGTGGTACGTAAGCGACTTGCCACATCCGTGTAAGAGTCCCCAGGTCCCTTCTACATGGACCTGAACCGCTTGCAGTACACTTCCGGGGTCATCTGGTACTTCTGGATAATGGCATCTTTTAAAAGTTCATAGTCATCATCTTGCCCCTCTGGCAATTCAACAAATGCGTCCAGGGCCTTGCCTCGTAGCCCTGATGTCAGGTACCGAACCCATTGAGCTTGGGGCACACGGTACTGACGGCACGCTTTTTCAAAGGACAGTAAGTATGTGTCAATGTCGCTGTCCTTTTCCATCACTGGAAACTTGGCTGCGCCCATGGAAAGAGTGGCGTCCCTGTGCTCTAGGGACCCGAGGTTCTGACCCGGTCGCTGCTGGAGCCTTGCCATCTCCATCTCGTGCCGACGATCAGCTTCCCTCTGCACCGCCTCTCTCTCAGCTTGGCGTTCCGCAGCTTCTCTGTCAGCCGCTGCTTGGCGTTCCATGAACCGCAGTTATGCCTCCAAATCTGTCTCCAGGAGGCGTTTTAGGGCCTCCTGCATCTGAGAAGAGTCTCTGCTGGTTACGGGCACCACGTTGCTAGCGCACTCAGGCGGTGGTGTGACGTTAACCTTTGGTGATCCTCCAGTGTCAGTCTCTGTATGCCCATCCTGTGAGGCCGTCTCTGAGCCACTGGCAATGTGGGTAACGGGAACCCCTCCATGTTCAAGTTCCCCCGAGTTCTGATTTGCTCGGATACTCCACTAGATCACTAATCAAATCTTCACGAGTTTTGCGACCGACGTCCAATCCTCGTGAGGCACATTCAACTTTCAAATCACCTTTGATAATTTTCTCGTAATCTGCTTCACCAGGCATAATTGCAAGCAAAGATAAGATAGAAGAGAAAAGTAGGAAAAGAAAATAGCTGTTGCTATGTGTCTCTCTATACACACATATGCATAAAATAAAATATGCACCACTTGTTTCTAAGGACTGTTTCCACAAAGGTTACAATCCTTCAGTGCAGAGCCAACTTTTAACACTGCACTGAAGTTCTTAATGCAATTATCCCACGTATGCTGCCAACAATATGTCACGACCCGCGGCCGCCGCCACCAACAGGCGACAATCGCACAGCCGCGACTAACAGTAATACGTCACGCCCACGGCGTCAGACCCCAGACCTTCTCGTGACCGAAGGGCCAGCCGATCCAAAACCGCGGTGTGACGCACGTAACAAGGCCCCACCCAGCTGCACCCTACACAGCGATTGCCCAGATAATGGTCTACAATCGGTGCCTGCAGCCTGAATGCGCTTGTTACTGGGTCGGGTTAGTTACGCAACTAACCCTCTACTGCCACCACCACTTTTGTCGGAGACTGGGAAACTCCCGTTCTCAAATATACACTATAATGATTGAAATATTGATCTATATAGCACGGCCCGCGGACCTACTATACAGAGATATACAAACAGTAGCGTCTCTTCAAAGGCAGGGATTTGTGAATTGCAAGTAAGCGCTTAGAAACAGTTTAACACTTTCAGAAAGAAAGATTTATTTCTAACAGGGTCAAACAGATGCAAATAAATAGTTACAAAGATGACACAAAAAAAAAAATAAAAAAATATATATATATGTATATGTATAAAGACACAGCAAACATAGAATAGCGAGGGAATACAGGGTAAGTTACTTGCCTTACCTGGTTTTAGCAAATTCAAGATGCAGAGCAGAAAGGTTCTTTGATCTCCTCTGTTATGATGTTACCTCGGAGATCTGTGTGTGTGTGTTAAAAAAAACTTTCACTCTCTCTCTAGGCTTGTCATCCTGTCTTTTTTAAAAGTCCCTCACAAAGGGAGGGGGGGGGGCTCTGACTACACCTTTTGGGAGTGGTCATTGGGAGATTTTAAACTGAAACTGCCAGCTCATGTCCCATGATATGAAACATATGTTTGACCTGAGGAATGTTCAGTTCTGGGGCAGGTTGATAAGGTGTGGGGCTTACATAGTTTTTGGTGACCAAAGTGACACCTCCGCAGACGGGCTGGCTCCACTTCTCATGTCTTAGCCTGGTTGTTCCACATTATCTGCCAGGAGATAAAGTCTGCCTCACAGGAATGCAAGGGGGGTTGTGAGGAATGATTCAAGGAATACCTCAAATACAACAAGGTAAAGGAGAACTCTGCTTCCAGCTGGATGAGCTAGTTTGCTACAAATACCATTTAATGCCCCTATGGGATTAAAAACTTTTTTCTTTTTTCCATGTAACCAAAAATATCCACGGCTGCCAATTCTAGATACCTCAAGAAGAGGAACCAGTAATACAATAAATGAATATAATGGCGCCTTTGAAAAGGGTATGAATGGATCACTATCTAATATACCATCTGCAAAATCCACATATACTAATAAAGTGTGTAACAAAAAACAAAAATATTAATTTGCGCTAGTAAGTAAATTAATACCCCAAAAAAAACAAATGTGACTGTGAACATAAATAATGTTTTTAATGTTTAATTTTCTCACAAAAGTTTGTGAGAAAATTAAACATTAAAATTTTTTTTGAATTAAATAAATTCAAGAGTAAAAATATCAGTTTATCTTGCAATGGTTTTCAAAATAGTGGTTTAAAAAATGCTTACGTTTAACCCTAAGAATTCTGGGAACTCTTTTTTAGAGGTATTCAAAAATATGGTAGAAAATGATATAAAGAAAATGGATATTAAAGGATTTCATTATACTCCACGAGATATTAAATTGGGCATTGAAGATCTTGAAAAGAAAAAGAATATAGTAATTAGAGGTGCTGATAAAGGGGGAAGTATTGTTGTTTTAAATAAAGGTGATTATGAAGAAGAAATTAAGAGATTATTACAAATTAAAGATACATATAAAATATTAACAGGAAACCCCACCAAGAAACTTAAATTACAACTTAAACGTATTATTAATAAAGGAAAAGATTTGGGTGTGTTAACTGATAAAGAAGCAAAATATCTTTTGATAAAAAATCCCAAAATACCTACTATTTATTACTTATACACAAAAATAAAGAGAAACCACCTGGGAGGCCAATCGTAAGTGGAATCAATTCTCTGTTTGCAAGGGTGGGTGAATATGGTAATTCATTTTTACAAGCTATTGTTATGACCAACAAGGCATTTTATCGGAGTGGCCCAGTCAGAGTCCTGACCTCAACCCGATTGAAATGCTGTGGCATGACCTTAAGAGAGCGATTCAAACCAGACATCCCAAGAATATTGCTACACTGAAACAGTTTTGTGAAGAGGAGTGGTCCAAAATTACTCCAGATCGTTGTGCAGGTCTGATCTGCAACTACAGGAAACGTTTGGTTAAGGTTATTTCTGTCAAAGGAGGGTCAACCTGTTATCAAGTCCAAAGGTTCACATACTTTTTCCTCCCTGCACTGTGAATGTTTACATGTTATGTGCAATTAAACCATGGCAACATCTAATGTTTGTGTAGTATTATGTTTAGCAGACTGTGTTCTTCTATTGTTGTGACTTACAGTTGCAAGAAAAAGTATGTGAACCCCTTGGGATTACGTGGAGTTTTGCATGAATTGGGCATAAAATGTGCTCTGAACGTCATCTAAGTCACAACAATAGAAGAACACAGTCTGCCCAACATAATACTGCACAAACATTAGATGTTGCCATGGTTTAATTGCACATAACATGTAAACATTCACAGTTCAGGGAGGAAAAAGTATGTGAGGCCCTAGCTTAATGACTTCTCCCAGAGCTAATTGGAGCCAGGAGTGAGCCAACCTTGACTCCAATCAGTGTGATGATATTAGATGTGTTGCTGACAGCTGTCCTGCCCTTAAAAAACACACACCTGTTTTGGGTTTACTGGTTTCAAGAAGCACTGTCTGATGTGAACCATGCCTCGCAGAAAAGAGCTCTCAGAAGACCTGCGATCAAGAATTGTTGACTTGCATGAAGCTGGAAAGGGTTACAAAAGTATCTCCAAAAGCCTTGATGTTCATGTGTCCACGGTAAGACAGACTGTCTACAAATGGAGAAAGTTTAGCACTGTTACTACTCTCCCTAGGAGGGGTCGTCCTGTAAAAATGACTGCAAGAGCACAGCGCAGAATGCTGCATGAGGTAAAGAAGAATCCCAGAGTGTCAGCTAAAGACCTACAGAAATCTCTGGCACATGCTAACATTTTTGTTGACACATCTACAATAAGGAAAACATTAAACAAGAATGGAGTACATGGGAGGACACCACGGAGGAAGCCATTGCTGTCCAAAAAGAATATTGCAGCACGTTTGAAGTTCGCAAAAGAGCACCTGGATGTTCCACAGCACTACTGGCAAAATATACTGTGGACAGATGAAACCAAGATTGAGTTGTTTGGGAAGAACACACAACACTATGTGTGGAGAAAAAAAGGCACAGCACACGAACATCAAAACCTCATCCCCACTGTAAAACATGGCGGAGGGAGCATCATGGTTTGGGGCTGCTTTGCTGCCTCAGGGCCTGGACGGATTGTTGTCATTGATGGGAAAATGAATTCCAGAGTTTATCAAGACATTTTGCAGGAAAACGTATGACCATCTGTCCGCCAACTGAAGCTCCGCAGAGGATGGGTGATGCAACAGGACAATGACCCAAAGCATACAAGTAATTCAACAAAACAATGGCTGCAACAGCACAGAATACGCCTTCTGGAGTGGCCCAGTCAGAGTCCTGACCTCAACCCGATTGAAATGCTGTGGCATGACCTTAAGAGAGCGATTCACACCAGACATCCCAAGAATATTGCTACACTGAAACAGTTTTGTGAAGAGGAGTGGTCCAAAATTACTCCAGATCGTTGTGCAGGTCTGATCTGCAACTACAGGGAACGTTTGGTTGAGGTTATTGGTGCCAAAGGAGGGTCAACCAGTTATTAAGTCCAAAGGTTCACATACTTTTTCCTCCCTGCACTGTGAATTTTTACATGTTATGTGCAATTAAACCATGGCAACATCTAATGTTTGTGTAGTATTATGTTGGGCAGACTGTGTTCTTCTATTGTTGTGACTTAGATGACGTTCAGAGCACATTTTATGTCCAATTCATGCAAAACTCCACGTAATCCCAAGGGGTTCACATACTTTTTCTTGCAACTGTAGATGACGCTCAGAGCACATTTTATGCCCAATTCATGCAAAACTCCACGTAATCCCAAGGGGTTCACATACTTTTTCTTGCAACTGTAAATTCTTTACAACCTTATGGGTTGAACATTGATATTGATTTGAATTGTTTTCTCACAAATTTGTGATATGTTTTTATATGTATATTTTATTTCTGAGCGTGATTTTTTGATTGTTTAGACATCAACTGGTTATATGATTTATTTCAATGTTTTATATTAAAAATTAAATTAATTAAAATTTATTTTGAAGGGTTAGAGTCCTCCTTTAGATCTGGACTGGCCCTTTAAATCACTGCGGTGATATATTGACATGTTTTTTGATAGGGTAGAGTTACTCTTATTTGGACTGACCCTTTAAGACTATCATAATACTTTAACATTTTTTTAGGTTTATATATTTTATTTTTTATGTTGTTATTCCCTTAGCCTCTTGATGTCTATGAGATCTTATTTGTGATGCAGTTTTGTATATATGGCCATCTGTCATCAGCGAGTCGGGTTTGCTTTCACATTGATGACAGCTGACTGTTCCTAATGCAGTGCATATTTAATGAAGCTGCGACGTCTCACATCCATCCGCTCCGTGAGGACGTCAATGGCGAAACGCGTAGGGTGGGGCTTAGATTGATGTGACGTCATTACGTTTCCCAGCAATCGACTGCGTGTGTGCCGATTGTCTGGGTTCGTTCATTGTGTTTCTTACATGCTGTTAAAACTGGTGTCGGCTGGGACACCTTTTGAGTTAAGTGCGATGAGTGCATAATAAATGAAGTTGTTTTAAAAGTACTGCACTATGAAGTTGTTGTTGTTTTTTTCCGAGTGTCTGGCATAACACCCTTTGGATATGAATACCATGAAGTCTTGGAGAAGTGGATTTCCTTAGTGGTATATTTGATCACAGATCATTGCTTCTTTCACATTAGTTTGTTTGGAGCCGGTTTCTGCAGAATATCATTCCCTGAAGATCTATCCATGAGTGGCTTATTACCCTGCTAACCATCGCCCCCAGAGCAATATATGCTTCAGTTTCTTTTAGCTCTGGTGAGTTCATTTAGTACTTTTGGTGGTGGACACATTTTTTGCATCTTTTTTGGACTTGATTTTTACACATTCCATTTGGACTTTTTTTGGACACTTATGTATTTATATATATATATATATATATTTATTTATGTTCACAGTCACATTTGTTTTTTTTGGGGTATTAATTTACTTACTAGCGCAAATTAATATTTTTGTTTTTTGTTACACACTTTACTAGTATATGGTGGATTTTGCAGCTGGTATATTAGATAGTGATCCATTCATACCCTTTTCATAGGCGCCATTATATTCATTTATTATGTTTCTGAGTTATTATTATTATGCAGTATTTATAAAGCGCCAATAGTTCGCTCAGCGCTGTACTTTACAAAGGGGGACAGAACATGTGACAGAACAATAACAATACAATGCAAAACATGAGGGGTTTGAGGGCCCTGCTCTTTCGAGCTTACAATCTAGGAGTTGGCTGCTCTTTTTTTGTAGTTAGCCTTTTCCTTGTTTTGAAGGTTTTTTTAGACCAAGACTTAAGACGATGTCCTTTTTCTACCTCAGTGAAGATATTGTTCCTTCCCTTTTTGTCCTGCCAAAAAAAAATGACAAGGAAATTGTCCTATAATTCCTGGACATGGTCTGAGTTGTCAGGGACAGCAGGACCCAGCCCCTCCTTGTTCTACATGTGGTCATGAGAGTTAAGGACATCCTGCGTCCTGCTCTACCAGTGCCAGGTGGATCAGTCAACACTGCTCCAGGGCCTACACACCCCCTAACCACAGATTTCCCTTTTTCCCCAAATTCTGCCATGTACAGGATGTTCAGGCCTTGGATGATGAGAGCTTTGGCCGCAAAGTGTTTTAAGCTGTTACTTGTGTTTTTTTTTTTGTTTTTTTTTCGGGTTTATTAACTCTTGTTGGCAGTTTTCTGTTTGCTATGTTGCCCACCCCTGAATTAATTGCTTTGGTATGTCCCATGGCCTATGAATACAGATACTGTGCGATAAAAATAAAAGGAGTTTTGACTTGCATGTAAATTCTTATCTTGTAGTACAGGCCCCTCTACTCTCTGTCCCGAATACTCCTTATTTCTTGCTAAAAACTGGAGTCTGACTGAGTTGGCTCTAGAGGCAGCCTAGAGACTGAGTTGGCTCTAGAGGCAGCCCTATCAAGTTTTTTGCCAGTGTCCAGTCATCTAGGTCTTGATTTAAGCTATGGTCTATGAATTCAAGTCATGTGTCCTGTACTGTACCACAAGACAAGGAATTTACAGGTAAGTCAATATTAATTTTTTTTTCTTTGAAAGACCCTATCCTCAGTCCACAAAACTTTAACGTGGATTAGAATCTTAATTTTATCATGCAACTGTAATTTTTAAATCCAATTCAACTCTGATGAAAAAACTTTTACTTCCATGTTACATTGAAATAGCTGATTTTCCAAATCTGTAAAAATGTTTTCAAATTGTTGCAACTCATACATTCTCATAAAATACTTGTTACATTGTCTCTTTGCCATAGGCTAAAAGTCAGTTCAAAAGGAGATCCACTGCCAACAATGTGGAGATTCACATTCCAGTTCCAAATGATGCTGATTCTCCCAAGTTCAAGACTACAGTTGGGAGTGTGAAGTGGGTTCCAGAAAACAGCGAGATAGTTTGGTCTATAAAGTCTTTCCCAGTAAGATAAATTGCCTTTCAATTGTGATTGCACTTTAAATCCAGTTAACCACTTGCCTACCAGGCACTTATACCCCCTTCCTTACCAGGCCAATTTTCAGCTTTCAGCGCTGCCGCACTTTGATTGACAATTGCGCCGTCATGCAACATTGTACCCATATGAAATTTTGATCATTTTTTTCTCACAAATAGAGCTTTCTTTTGGTGGTATTTAATCGCCACTGGGCGCTTTACTTTTTGCGCTATAAATTAAAAAAAGTGCAAAAAATTTGAAAAAAAAGAAAAAGTTTATTTCTTTTATAAAATTTTTCAAACAGGTATTTTTTCTTCTTCACTGATTTGCGTTGATGAGGCGGCACTGATGGGCACTGATAGGCGGCACTGATAGGCAGCACTAAAGGGCACTGATAGGCAGTACTAATGAGGTGGCACGGATAGGCGGCACTGATAGACAGCACTAATTAGGGGTCACGGATAGGCGGCACTGATATGCAGCACTGATAGGCGGCACTGATAGGTGACACTGATGATGGGTACTGATAGACGGCACTGACTGGCATCACTTCTGGGCACTGACTGGCGGCACTGACTGGCACAACCCCTGGGCACTGACTGGTGGCACTGACTGGCAGCACTGCTGGGCTGCACTGGTGGGCGGCACTGGTGGGCACCACTGGTGGGTGGGCACAGGTGGGTGGCACTGGTGGGCACAGGTGGGTGGCACTGGTGGGCACAGGTGGGTGGGCACAGGTGGGTGGCACTGCTGGCACATGTAGGTGGCACTTCTGGGCACAGGTAGGTGGCACTGCAGAGTGGCACAGGTGGGGGCACTGCTGGGCACAGGTGGGGGCACTGCTGGGCACAGGTGGGGGCACTGCTGGGCACAGGTGGGCGGGGCTAGTGGGCGCACTGCTGGGAGGAACTTGCGGGGGTCACTGCTGGGCACCGATCATCAGGGCACTGATCATCAGTGCCCTGATGATCGGTGCCGATCCCCGCTCTGACAACTGCCGGTTCTCGGCAGTACTTTCCTCACGATCTGACAGCGTGAGGAAAGTGCAGCCGAGAACCGGCACTTGCATTTTCCTGTGATCAGCGTGTCATTGGACACCGCTGATCACGTGGTAAAAGGCCGGTGGGATCGGCCTTTCACCACATCTCGTGATCAGCTGTGTCCGTAGGGGGGGATGGTAGGTTGGGATTGTCTCACAAGGGTGTATGTAGGGGGGGGGGGGGGGGGGATGGTTGGTTGGGATTGTCTCACAAGGGTGTATGTGTAGAAAAGGTCAGAGGAGCACAATATTTTCTTTTGGCATTGTTCCATACCAAAAGGGTTGTTCTCATTGGACTAGGGTAGGTTTTCTATAGTTTGTTTATGACTCACAAGATGACAGATTGCAAACATCTGATTTAGGCTAAATGTATTCTTTTTAGTTTAGGGCAAAACCGGTGCATTGACATTTAAAAAGTTACTTCACAAAGAAAGATGCTGTCTGAGAATAATGCTTGCCCTGATTTCTGAAAACTGGAAGAAAAATGGAGAATATGTTCATTATCCGCTAAGGGTAGGAGCTCCAGATTTTTCTGCTTCAGTTTTTTAAATTGGCCTGACAGGAATGCCATAGGCTACATCTAGTATGTGGAAGCACAGCACATATGGTGCGCAGTAGCTGCTGGGTTCAAACCGACTTTTCCAGTAAGCACCTACTTTGTTTCATCCAATTACATGGTATATTTGTTTATGACCATATACAGTGCTCCTCTTTTGAAAAGTAAGATTTTAATCAATATCTCAATGAACACAAGAACAATTTCCAAAATTTTGACAAAACTGAGTTTTATAGAACATTTGTTTAGCTCATTACATGAAAGTAAGGTTAATTGTATAACTTGGATTACAAAATCTTCTGTTTTACTCAAATTCGTTGATGCAAAAATGAATACATCCCACAACAAAGACTACTACATCTTGTATTTTGTATGACCTCCTTGATTTGTAAGGACAGCACCAAGTCATGGAATGAACAAGTTGTCGACATATTGCAGCATCTTTCTTTTTTCATTATTCAAGAACGATCTCTTTTAGAGCCTGAATGCTGGATGGAAAGTGACGCTCAACTTGTGTCTTCAGAATTCCCCATAGGTGTTCGATTGGGTTCAGATCAGGGGAGACACTTGGCTACTGAATCACTGTTCCTCAGAAATGCAACTGTGGCCTTAGATGTGTGTTGTGGATCATTGTCATGTTGGAATAGTGCAGGACGACCAAGGACACAGAGTGATAGTAACATCTTCTCTTTCAATATAAAGAAGTACATCTGTGAATTCATGATATCATCAATGAAATGCAGCTCCCCAACACCAGCAGAACTCATGCAGCCCCACAGAAGGACACTGCCACCACCATGTTTTATTGTAGGCATTTCTCTTTGTACTCCTCACCTTTGCCAAACCATGCAGTTCTGAAGCCATCAGTTCCAAAAACATTTATCTTGTCTCATCACTCCAGAGTACAGAGTCCCAGCAGCTATCTTCTTTTTCATCATGGGCCCTGGCAAATTCTAGGCTGGCTTTATTTGTGCATGGGCTTTAGGAGAGGCTTCCTTTGTGGACGACATGCATACCTTTCTTCTTCAGTGTACACCGTATTGTGTCATGGGAAGTAATCACCCCAGTTTGCCTTTCTACTTTAGCTAACTTCAGTGAACTTGCATGGTGATTTTCTTCAACCCATCTCATCAGAAGACGCTCCTGTTGAGTTGTTAATCTCCATGGACAGTCCGGATGCCTCTGTGAGATGGTTGTTAAATTTTAGTATCAATTTTGCTACACTATTCTGACTGATAAGTAAAGCTTTGCTGATCTTTTGTAACCTTCACCTTTCTTGTGAAAAGAAATGTTCTTTCTCAGGCCTTGTGACATTTCTCTTCCATGTGGTGCCATTGCTGACAGCATGAAATGGAAAGGGGTTTTCTTTAAGTAACGCCCTTTTATGATCAGCTGTGTGCTGGACACCTGTTTAATGAATAATTAGACTCACCTGTAATTGAATTCTTAATTAGGATTTTGTTGTCTAAAATTTAGCTTTGCTCCTAAGGCTTTCATTGGTGTGTGTTAATTTTTGGAACATGGTCTTGAATGAATTTGTTAGGAAAAATACTTTTTTGTATGTGCAAATTAATAAATCTTGTTTGCAATCAATGGCCTGCATTTGTGGGAGTATTTTGTAGTAAAGCATCCCTTAGAAAATGTTGATTCTGAAAGGAAAGTAAATGTTTTCTGACAAATCTGTTGTGGTGTACTCATTTATGCTGAGCACTGTACATATATCTCTTTTGCAGGGTGGAAAGGAATATCTAATGAGAGCACACTTTGGCCTCCCTAGTGTTGAAGCAGAGGACAAAGAGGGAAAACCCCCCATAAGTGTCAAGTTTGAGATCCCTTATTTTACTACTTCTGGAATCCAGGTATGCATAAGCTGCTTATCCATTTTGTGTGTGTTTTTTTTTTTTCCGTAAAACCCTGGTGCCAAAAACTGGGCTGCAAGCTATTGGGCAGCAGTTTGGAAGCAGAGTAGCAGCGGACTGCTGGGCGCTAGAACGCTATCTGTGTTCCAGCACCCAACACTGAAAAAAAAGACTGTACTGAAGGTGGAATTATCTCTATCCACAGTACAAGTAAAGCTCTGGCCTGGGAAGAGAGAGAGCGGCACAGGACTGTGTGATCAGGTGAGTGATCACCAATGGGGGGGGGGGGGGGGGGGGGAGAGATGTTAACCACCAATATGGGGGATCAACTTCCACTGCCAGGACACCAATGTGGGGTGAGGAATCGAGGGTTAACTTTCACTGCTGGGGTGGAGGTATAGGGGCAATCCCAATACACTACTACTAACCACCAGTGCAAGTGGGGTTAAATTTAACTGCCAGCACCCACCAGTGTGTGTGGGGTTAATAGTACTGACAGCAATGTTGGGGGCTGTTATTGCATCTACTGACACAAATAACGGAGCTTTTTTTGCATCCGCTAACACCAATTTTGGGGCTTAGTTATTGCTTCCACTGCGAGTCATAGTTGTATGCACTGACATAAATAGTGGAAGTTATTATTGTGTCCATTGACACCAATACTGGGGGTTGATATTGCACTCACTGACACTAATGCTGGGGTTATTACTACCACTGACACCAATACTGGGGTTATTGTACTCCAACTTCTTCAGTGTGCAGCAGGGCTGAAGTTTTTGGGCATTGAGTTGTGTTATAGCCTATTCATTTTGAATGGGCTGCCTAACTTGACACAGTGCACCTCAGTGAAACAAAATGCGCCCCTATTGTGCGGTCCTTTGCAAGTGTTGGGGACTGCACTTGAGGCCCTCTATATTTTCAGGTTGACCACAACTGCAGTAAAACTTTATTGAATGTTTTCAAAATAGACAAAAAAAAAAAAATATTTCCACAGAGTTGTCAAGTAAGTGTGCATTACAGTATACAGCAGTGATTTCATTTCAGTACTTATTGTTTAGTTTCCTACAAGGTTTTTCATAACATTATAGCAAATAAACAAGGGGGTAGGAGGAAGCTGAAGGCGCTTGATCTCACTATATGTACAAAGGTGTCATGCTGTGGGGTGGGGGGCTGCTTATCCATTTTAGTTATTTCTGTTGTACAATAATTTTTAAGCAATCTTTTAACCCATTTCCACAGGTTCGTTACTTGAAAATAATTGAGAAGAGTGGTTACCAAGCATTGCCATGGGTGCGATATATAACCCAAAATGGAGGTAACGTGATATGTTCAGTGGGCACAGAAATATAGCTTGACGGCTTTAGATCATTTACATTGGAATCCAGATATGCATAAGCTGCTTGTACAGCTTAAATAATTCCGTTTCTGAATACAATGCTCAGTTCATTGGGCTATAATGACCCTTTAACTTATTTGCCTCCACAACTAGTATTTTCTGCAGTGGCAGTTAAGGCCCCTTAGACACAGCTGCAGTGTGTTCCTCCCGCTGCTTTAGTGCCCTCAGGAGGGACAGATTCCATCTCCAGCCCCATTGTAGGCAGGCTGTCAGAATCTGTTGCAGGCTGCTGGACGGGACTGAGCACTGTACCGTGCGATATTGTTGTTCATGACAGGCTGCCTGTGGTGGGGCTGGACACTGCACCTGTCCCTCTTGCATGCACTAAAGCACCGAGGGACACACTGTAGCTAAATGGCCCAGTGTGTAAGAGGCCTAATGAAAGTTAAAAACAGAAGTCACATAGCTGAAAATAACTATAAATAAAGTTATAAAGACCAACACGTTATAGCTTTTGCAAGGGAGTCTAAATGGTGAGTTTTTTTTCCCCACTTCTCCATAGTATTTTAAACTTCTATTCAAGTGGTTTAGGAATTCATTTAAGAAGTAAACTGGAGCTTTCCTACTTGTGCGAGACAAGACACATTCATGTTGCTTATTTAGCAGGCAACATGAACTTACAATGATTCCATGTGAGGACAAGCCATTCATTCTGTTGATCCTGTGTTTTTAGGTTTTCACAAACCCCTTCCCAACCTAGTATTTTCTTTTCACACTACTGGTGGTAAGACGTCTGCTGTCTGAGTTTGAGGGGTATTCTTTATTTTTTTAACATACATCCCAGGACACAGGTTATCTTTATATCCATTACAAAAGGGTTATGCTTCCATCTTCAGGTGACTGGACATTGGCAAAAAAAAACCAGGAAAATCCCCTCTAGACATGACCCCTCCCAGGTAATCTGGTAGTCATCGCTTCAGTTTTCTTCTAGTGTGATTGTCATGCCTGTGTCTGCACTAAATACTAATTTTTTTTTAAATTAGCTTTTTCACAAGTCATCCCATTGGAAAACAGGACACTAGTTAATCTGGATCTGTTGCGTACGGGGTATTGCCAAAGGGAATGGTACCTACAACCCGCGTTTAACACACGGAGCCAACCTGTGATGGGATCTTTTAACAGTGGGCCCTGCATGTGGGACTCTGTACAGTTATATAGTATATCATTTTGAGGACTGGCAGGGTGTACAGTTATATAGTATATCATTTTGAGGACAGGGTGCTTTTCAAGTCCAGAGCAATGATCCCCAGTCAGGGAGTCATGTCTCTAAGGCCTGTCGAGGTGGCTGAAGTTTGGGCAAACTGGTGCCATGCAGCATGAAGTGAGTGACCTGGTAGTGGGTACCTTGGATGGGTGGGAAGGAAAGTTTTCTCGGTTTACTTGCTCCCCTTGTCTCCCTTGATTCCTGATTTTGCTTTTGTTTGTGTGATGCCCCTTGTTACTGTACTTTTACATGTGTACTCTGTCCTGGCTGCTCTGAGTGCTACAGGGTAGTAGAGATGGTACGAGGCAGACTGGGAAGTTTCTGGTGCCAATGTGAAGGGGGTCATCCCACTATGCCTCGGTGTGCAGGTATGGTCTTGACTGGTGAGTTCAGGAAGGGTTTATCACCAGCCGCCATCTTAGAGCTTCTAAGCCTAGAACCCAGGGTTTTTATCAGTTACAACATATGGGCACAGCAAGTACCAAGATTGTGTTTGCAGATATAATTTCTGGCACTTGTTTCTCTTGGCTTTCTCTGGACTGTTTTTTAAAGGTGGTGTACTGCTGGCAGGCAATGTTTCAGTGACTGCAAAGAGTGGGAGAAAATTGCATGAATGGATTCCAAAAACCACTATCAGGAAGAGAGGACTCGAGCTGTAGCTCCCCTTGCCATATCTCCCCTGTTGTTTGATCTCTCCACTATCTCTGGGTTGCTTTCTTCCTGCTCCTTTGTGTCTTTTGAGGTATTCTCCACTGCTACTGGTTTACTGTAGCAGTTTTCCAGAATCCTTTCTGGTTTAGACTGCTTTGGCTGCAAGTGAAAATGCTTCACTTCCCCTTCCCTTTGTTGATGGAGGAGGAACCACCATAGGAAGCAACTTTTTCTGGAAGAACCTACTCTGGAATCTTAGGGTCTGGCTCTCCTTCAGACTTGCAAGGCTTTTGTGTTTTTCTTTTTTTGGCAGAAGTGGCAAGGACCAGTTTAAAAATGCTTCTTGGGACTTCTGGGGGAGTGGACTGTTCACCCTGAGGTCTTCAAGAAACTGTGCCAGAGGTGGGAGGCACTTTGGACGTGGATCTTCTGGCATCCAGGTTCAGCGCGAAGCTGGACAGGTTTGTATCCAGGAACAGGGACCCCTGCATGTTCAAAGTGGATGCACTAACAAGTGAATCAATATATATATGTTGCACGTTTACTGGTGTGTTTGGGGTCGTTGTCTTGTTGGAACACCCATTTCAAGGGCATTTCCTTTTCAGCATAAGGCAGCATGACCTCTTCAAGTATTCTGATGTATTCAAACTGATCCATGATCCCTGGTATGCGATAAATAGGCCCAACACCGTAGTATGAGAAACATCCCCATATCATGATGCTTGCGCAACCATGCTTCACTGTCTTCACAGTGTACTGTGGCTTGAACTCAGTGTTTGGGGGTCGTCTGACAAACTGTCTCCGGCCACTAGACCCAAAAAGAATAATCTTACTTTCATCAGTCCACAAAATGTTGCGCCATTTCTCTTTAGGCCATTTGCTCTTTGGCAAATTGTACCCTCTTCAGCACATGTCTTTTTTTCAACAGTGAGACTTTGCGAGGGATTCTTGCAGATAGCTTGGCTTCACATAGGTGTCTTCTAATTGTAACAGTACTCACAGGTAACTTTAGACCTTCTTTGATCTTCCTGGAGCTGATTGTTGGCTGAGTCCTTGCCATTTTGGCTATTGTTCTATCCATTCGAAATGGTAGTTTTTCGCTTTCTTCCACGTCTTTCAGGTTTTGGTTGCCATTTTAAAGCATTTGCAATCATTTTTGCTGAGCAGCCTATGATTTTCTGCACTTCTTTATATGTTTTCCCCTCTCCAATCAACTTTTTAATCAAGGTTCACTGTTCTTCTGAACAATGTCTGGAACGACCCATTTTCCTCAGAATTTCAGAGAAAAATGCACTGTAACCACCATGTACAACATTTGCTGCCTGCCTTCCTTAAATAAGGGCAATAATTGCCACCTGTTTTTCAAAGAATGAATGACCTCACTAATAGAACTCCACACTGCTATTATTTTGAACATGCCCCTTTCAATTAGTGATTCAATTACACAGAATCAGCAGCATGCATGTCATGACTGTTGGGTCTGTTGTATTCTATTACTCTACGACACCTGCTAGTAAATTGTTTGCCATGTAGAAATATAATTTCTACCAAAAACAGTGATTGATCAGGATCATACATATGTGTGTGTGTGTGTATATATATATATATATATATATATATATATATATATATATATATATATATATATATATGTAATGTATGTGTGTGTATGTAATGTATGTGTGTGTATGTAATGTATGTGTGTGTATGTAATGTATGTGTGTGTGTGTGTGTGTTCACCTGATTTGGATGTGAATACCCTCAAATTACAGCGGACAGTCTGCCGTTAAAGCACATCTTGTTCGTTTAATTTCAAATCCATTGTGGTGGTGTATAGAGCCAAAAATGTTAGAATTGTGTCGATGTCCCAATATTTATGGACCTGACTGTGTATATATATATATATAATGTGTGTGTGTATGTATATATATGTGTGTGTGTGTATATATATATATATATATATATATATATATATATATATATATTTTGTATGTTCTCCCTGTGCTTGCGTGGGTTTCCTCCGGGTACTCCGGTTTCCTCCCACACTCCAAAGACATGCTGGTAGGTTAATTGGATCCTGTCTAAATTGGCCCTAATATGAATGTGAGTTAGGGACCTTAGATTGTACACCCCTTGAGGGTTAGGGACTGAGGTGAAGGTTCAATATATATATATATATGTGTAAAGTGCTGCGTAAACTGACAGCGCTATTTAAGTACCTGAAATAAGTAAATACGCATTCACACACACGCCTGTGATTATACTCATGCTTGAGAACCTTTTATATAGGACATATTTATTGTATTCCAACTTAATATATTGCTTTAAAAATTAAATATTGTGTGAGGTTAGCTCCACTGGATCATAAGAGGATATTTAGTCAGCATGACAAAGTTCAATTCTTTTACCATTATAGAGCTGCTGATTTGGTTAAAAAGTATGTATGCATACAAAATTACGTGATGCGTTTTGTACATAATTGTTGAATGATCACAATTGGGGGTGTTGCTGATTTGTATTTAATGTGTGTCTTAGAAACCTGATGTTTCCCTGGGATGATTCCTTTTGTAAACTACAGCTGTATGTGATTTGGTTGCAGTAAAGATCTCCTCCCACCCTGCTATCCTTTCTCTGATTAAGCTCTTAACAGAGTGAAACATGTTGGAGGAAAAAGGAGCAGGTGGAACAGCCACTGTACCAGGTAATACCGATATCTTCATATAAGGCTTTTATGATGGAGAAGCGGTTTCTTTGTCGGCGGGTTATGATTGTAGAGCAGGAAGCTAACCATTTGCAGTCTGCACCCAAGTTGTACTTCTTATGGATGCCCCTTGGTAATGACTAAAGATCCCGTGTCCTGTACTGTAGACAAAGAAAATTGTAATTTCCTTTCTTGGCATACAGTGCAGGACATGGCCCCTTCTATCTGTTTTTATGGTCTCCCTAGTTGCTTGCTACAAAACTGAGGCTAACTGGGAGTGAGCAGGGTTATTCAGAGGGGATGCCCCTACCCACTTCTCTTTTTTTTTGCCAATATAAAATCACCCGTGTAAAACCTATTCTGATGACTAAAGATCCTGTGTCATTTACTCAAGAAATGGATTTTACTTGTAAGTCAAAAAAAAAAATTTTTTTTTTTTTTAGTTAATCTGAGCAGACAGGTAAACGGCTATCACTGAACTGTGCAACCAATCAGGTGACACAGCTACATTTGTAATGAGCAAATATGTATGTCCTTGTGTTTTATAGTGGCTTTGCACACATGTATAATAAGTCCATAAAGTGAATCAGTCACTCAGCAAAATAATTGAGTATTTAAGATCCTCTACAACAGTAAACACATAACAAGCATCCAAAATGCTCATGCACACTAATCATAAAATGGATTCTTTGAGAAATTTCACAGAAAGGAAATCACTAATTTTTTTTTTCTATTTTCTTTTTTTTTTTTTATCAGACTATCAACTTCGGACACAGTAAAGAATTGGTCACCTTTGGTCCTCAGTGATTTTTAGTAGTTATCTCTTATTATATGGAAAATTGGTTAGTTAGGTGATGTGTGGATCAAAGAAGGAATGTACTGAAGCTTACAAGTTCCAGTATACAAGCTGCTCAGAGAATGTCCATTCTTGCCATTCACACAGGTTAACTACATACGGTGATTTTTTTTTTTATATATATATTTGCTGAAAATGCATTTATACTCTCTGCATGTCCAGTTTTTTTTTCCCCCTGTATCCCTTTGTGGCTCCACAGGCCTGTAATACAGATATGTTTACAACTACTTTTTCAGTACCTTGCCAACTAGATCTTTGCTATGTGCCTGTGTGAAAGTGCCATTCTCTGAAATCCAATTTCTGTGAACCTAGTTTGTAGGGTTATATTACTGTAAACAACCCCTTCTATTCTTGGATATATGTTACAAGAGAGAGTGAATGCTTACTTCGTAAAAAAAACAAACTAAAAATTCATTCTCCAGCTTTGTATAAACATGGCATATGAGGGCTTCTGTCAGTATTTTTGTGCTACTACTGCTTTCACCAAACATTTCAAATTTAGATATCACAGTATTGATTATTAGATAAGCTATTAGGTTAAACCACCTAGGCATTACCTTTACAAACAAGCCCCTAACATGAGGGACCATTACATTGTTTCAGTTCTGAAAAATAAAATATGCACAAACCAAGCTTTCAAATGATTTTTTTTTTTGTTTAATGTTATGATGGCTTTACTTTTATTAAATGTAATTTAGAAATATAAAAGCAATGTGATTAGAATTTAAGTGATATATTAAATGTTTCAAGCTGTATTCATTTTTAATATCCAGTCCTTGGCTATGGTGGTTTGAGAGGCCATAGGAGGTACTAACTTTCAGTGACTCAAACCATTCTCAACCATGAAGTGCTGTGTTTTGGAAGCATACTCATATATAGAATAGCTGTCATTACATACAGAAGAAAGTATGGACTCTGATTTCCAGGTGTTTGCTGCACCTACCGTTTTACAACATATTTAACAGTGCACAGTAAATACAGGGTTGTTTTCTGTGCCATACGCCTAAATCTAGACAGATAAAGGAATAAGATGTCAAACTTTTGTTCAGGGTGCTGGTTTAGCACTCCTTACAGCAGGGATGCTCCACTCATGGCCCTCGGCACCCTCTGAGGTGGTCCTCGATCTCAAACCAGGGAGGTGCGCATGCCTGGGGTCAACCTGTTGATCTAGGCTTGCTAACCCACCATCCCAGAACATCAGAGTGCATACCGTTTCATATTTAGACGGGGGTGGTATATACAGGAACTGATCCTCTCCATTTTCCTCCTGCAAGTGCTGAAAGATGGCTTCTATTATAGAGTACACCCATCTGGCTAGTGCCTAGGAAGGTTGGGATAAGCCATAATATCACACTGCCATGAAAAAAGCCACAAGTAGCCTTATAACATTTCTCTTATGCTTTGACGCAAGGCTGTGTGCAGACACAGACACACTAAGCTTGGCTCGGCCTTGCCTCCACACAGGATTTGATTGACAAGTGCATGAGCCAATGGCTCCCACTGCTGCTTGTGTGACTTTTGAGAGCAGGGAAAGGAAGGCACTGCGCTGGATTGAAGCAGCACTCTGGTAATTATTTATGGCAGGTGGGGGTGGGCAACACAATTACTGGGACTTTTTTTTTTTTTTTACCTTAATGCAGGGAAATGCATGAAGCTAAAAAAAAAAAGTCTTGACTTTAGAACCACATTAAATCTTTCACACCTCCAACCGAAACAGTATCGATGACCTGTTAACAAAACTTTTTAGTTCTGGTGAGTTTACATAAATGTCAAAACCTTTTTACAGTGGACAGTTGTGGAGTTCCCATTGGTAATGATAGGCCTTCTCCCTCCTTAAAACATTTGCAAAGGCAAATGTTTTAATTGAAATAATAAACATGTTATACTCACCTGCTCTGTACATGGTGCATTGCACAGAGCATCCCCAACCCTCCTCTTCTGTGTCTGCCCCATAGCAATCACCTGCTGTAGGGGCAGATGTGTGCACTTGTTTACACACAGTGTGGCTCAGCCCCACCTCCCCTCTCAGGATTTGACTGACAGCCAAGCTTGTGGGAATGGGTAGAGGGGAGACCTGAAGGCGGGCACAGTGCTGGATCCATGCAGTATTTGAGAGGGAGGGAAGGGTAGAGCAAGAGACAAAACATTTTCTACCTTAACCACTTGCCATCCGCCTGCTGTTTATAAACGGCAGGGCGGTGGCAGTCCAGGGGCGGGTTGCCGTTTATAAATGGCACCCGCCTTTTCTAGCTGTGTGCGCTCAGCACCGCGATCTGGTGTCCGCTGTGTGCTCCGGACACAGTGAAACACCGATCGTCGGACGGGACCTCTGTACGAGGTTCCGATCATGTGATCACTGATTGGCCAATCAGTGATCACATGCAAAGTAGTAAGCAAGATGTCACTTGTGACATCATTGCTTACTACGTGTGAAATCTGTGAATGATCACAACATTCACAACAGCCTTGTACCATGTGAGAAGCTGTGACCAATCACAGCTCACTCAGTACTTCTCTATGACTGCAAGAATGCAGACAGATTGAGAAATGATTGCTTTTACATCCTATATGGGTGTAAAAGGAATCAGTGTAAAAAAACAAAACAAAAAAAAAAACTTCATCACCCCCCACAAGTAGTACAGTGTCACCATGGTGACACTGTACTGCTAGGGTGACAGTATGTAATAAAAATAAATAAAAATATAAATGTAAAAAAAAGTTTAAAAATTTATAATTTTTGGTTAAACTAATTTGGATTTTTTTTTTTTTTACTAAAAAAATAACGGAATATATTTTGGCCAAGATTTGATGAAATATTATTTATTTGCGAAATTTTATAAAAAAAACTCAAAATTTTTGGACATTTTCAGAGCAAAAAAAATTAAAATCCCAGTGGTGAATAAATACCACCAAAATAAAGCTTTATCTGTCTCAAAAAAATGGTCAAAAATTCATATGGGTACAGTATTGCATGACCGCACAATTGTCATTGAAAATTGTCCTGGACAGGAAGGGGGTGAAAGTGTCCGGACAGGAAGTGGTTAATGCAGGGAGTACATTTACTCCTCCCTGAAGCCACCCCCCCCCCCCAGCCCTTTAAGAGGTTCTAAATGGCAAGAGGCAAAGGTGGGCATTCTGATCATGTGACCACTGATTAGCAGTCACATGACCACAGGTGTGAATCAGGAGCTTTCCAATACCTGCCCGTACCTTTGGTGGGCATGTACTCTCAGTACAGAAAAGGTTTACAGCAGGACACATCTGCATACTGCAGACAAGAATTGGTTAGGGTAAAACATTTTACCTTTAGAACCACTTTAAGGCTCAAGGTAGGCAGTATTCTCAGTGCTTGTGTGACATAACATAGCCAGTGTGTTCTTTAACCACTTGGCCTCCCAAAGGTTTTACCCCCTTCACGAGCAGGGCGTTTGTGGGTTTTTTTTTGTTTTTTTTTGTTATTCAGCACTGCTCTACTTTATTTGGCAATTGTTCAATCATATCACACCGTACCTAAGTGAAATTTATATTTTTTTCACACAAATCAAGTTTTCTTTTTTGATGGTATTTATTCACCCCGGGGTTTTAGTTTTTTTTTTTAATTTTCTGCTATATAAAAAAAAAAAAAAAAGTTGAGAAATAAATTTTCTTCATATATCTAGGCTACATTTCTTTGGTGTCAAAGCTATAGTGGCTAAAAGCTATGGGATGTGTGTGTGTATATATATATATATATATATATATATATATATATATATATATATATATATATATATATATATATATATATATATATATATGAAAATTGATCAGTCCTGATGGACACTTTTGAGGCCCCAAAATGACAGGACAGTACATATACTACCACCCTGCCCCCCCCCCACAAAGTTTTTTGGAGGTGTAATTTAGCACAATTTTTTGGAAAGGAAGAGAAAATATACTTTTTCTTGTTTCTGTTTTACATACAGTCACCAGTACAGTATCATTTGACTGGTGTGGCAGTGATCAAGGATACTGACTGGTGACAGTAAAATAAATTAAGTTTAATTTTTTACCTTCTCTCTCTCTCTCTCCCACCCCCCCCCATACTGTCATCAGTGTAGTTCAGAATTACCACAGGAAATGAAAGGGGGGGGGCATGATCAGGGAATTTTTTTTTTTTTTGTTTAACTATTCATTGCTTATAACCATGATGATTACAGTTCTAACCAATAGTTTTAACTATCATGAAGGGCTTTCATTCATGACGGTAATGCTGTGATTGGCTAAAGCTAATCAAATGAGAGATTGTCAGGGACCATGTGATAGCTGTGGACCAATCACAACAGTAAGCAAGCTGTCATGAATGGAAGCCATTCAGTTTTGCTTACATTGTAATCGTGATTGCTACGATTGGTCATAGCAATCACAATACTCAGGGCGGTTACCAAGCTTTGTGTCCATTGGACACGAGTCATAGGATTGGGTGCTCCAGTGCACCACGACGTAGCAGTACTGTGGGTAGGCGACAAGTGGTTAAAATCATCTAATATTACACTGGGGGGTTTACAATTTATATTTTCTGTTCAATTCCCAAAACTTTACAAAATGTAATTCTTAACTTCATTAGCACAATGAGGTTCATTAATTAATCTATTGATGCATTGCATGCTCTAAATCTAGGAAACATTTACTTCAAGCATTTCGCTACTTGTCTTTATAACCGTTTGCTCAGCGCTTTACAATATAAAGGGATACACAGTACAGTTAGAATCTGAAAGTAACAGCTGTGGGGACAAGCTGATGGAGGTGGTCAAAGTCCAATTTTTAAGTGGAAGCGGAAAAGGCTACCCTGAATTAATGGTTTTCAGAAATCACCTAAAGGAATATAGGATAGGTGGAGATAACCTGACAGATTCGGGTAGAGTTCCAGAGGATGGGAGAGGTTTTCAAGGCGAGCATGGGAGGAGGTGATGAGGGAACTTTATCACCCAAACCATTCTCTTTGCACCTCCCAAGACCTCCTCCTCTCTTGCTTGCTTCTAGTGCTTTTTCTTCCATCTACTTACACCAATCTCTGCAGGTAACTCCAATTCTACCTAGCTGTAGGCTATCTGTGAAAACTAATTTCTCTTAGAAAGTGTATCCTACCTCAACTTAAAAAGGAAGGCCTCTTTCATCGTGGATTGTATTGTACTGTATATTTTGTAAAGCATTGTGCAAATGGTAGCCACTGTAAAAGGTTCCATGCACACTGAGCACATAGTTTAGTGGGGGGTTTTTTTTCCTGCCAGAATGCTTCAATCAAAAACACAAACCAGAAGGGTTTTTTTTCCTGCCTCTAAATGCTGATTTTAAAATATGCCTCTTATCGTACTAATGTGCATGGACAAATAGGATAACAACACTGAGCTGCCTCTACAGGCAAAACTCCCTTAGAAGCAGCTCTTTTAACCAGTGTGCATAGAGCCTTATAATCTGCTTTAACTTCACCTACCTTGAAAGAAAGAAAAAAAAAAACGTTACCATAACATATCTGAATTTTTGTACTCTACTGCTCATATCAATAAGTCTGCTTGTAAGTTCTAAGCTTGTCATACAGTTTATTTTCCATTCAGCTATAGACAAAGAATCCTCTATCATACCAAATGAGGTGGATGGAAGAATCCTCCCTTCCCACTGGGACATAATGAGAATGCACTGATCAAGAGAAAAGTTCACCAGAATGTTACTTCAAATTAATGACATCTGCCAAGCAGGGGCAGTCCAACAGTGATCTAAATTGGGGCCAACTTTAGAAATGGTCCTTGTAGTTTGGGGATTTAAGACAGAACTCTTCTAGTAGATCTGGATATGATTTTTAATGCACAGGACACCATTTTAAATCCTCTCTGCATATGAAAGACTTTATATTGGTAATTTTCTCTTCATTATTACTAAAGTGCCAACAGTTTGCGCAGTGTTTTACAAAATGAAGGAAGGGTCAAGTGATAAAAAGGATAACTTTGGGGGATGAGCTGATGGGGGAAGTAAAAACCCAGTGTATTAGCAATAAGTTTATTTAACCACTTGCCAACTGCCCTATAGCCAAATGACAGCTACAGCGCGGTTGTCCAGTTCTGGGAAGGTGTCATATGACACCCTCCCATGTGCTCCTGATGATCTCCGTGATCACTTTGTCCTTTTGGACACGGCTGATCACGTGATGTGGTAAAAGGCCAATCACAGCGGCCTTTTACCATATGATCAGCTGTCCAACGGCACAGCAGATGACAGGTAAATGCAGTTGCCGGTTATCAGCTGCACTTTCCTCATGCTATCAGAGTGAGGAAAGTACTGCCGATAACCAGCAATTGTCAGAGGACGGATCGGCAACGATCATCAGGGCACTGATGATCAGTGCCCAGCAGTGCCACCCATCACTGTTGCATATCAGTGCTGCCTATCCGTACCACCTCATCAGTTCCACCTATCAGTGCAGCCTCATCAACGCACATCAGTGAAGGAGAAAAATTACCTGTTTGCAAAATTTTATAAAAGAAACAAAGAAAAATTTTTTTTTTTTAATTTTTTGCTTTTTTTTTTTTGTTTATAGTACAAAAAATAAAACACCCAGCGGCGAGTAAATACCATCAATCAATAAGCTCCTTAATTGCACCACTACCACAAAACACTACTTTCTCCCTAGAAAGTATACAATTTGCTAAATTCTTTTTGTGATACACATCTAAATCACCTAAAATACCTCCAAATATAATATGTTTAAATAAAACCACACATAATTCCAAGTAAGTAAAATAGATGTATATATCTCAAATATATTAATAAACCCCAAAATGTCCAAGTCCCAAAATAATTTCCAAAATATTTTCTTATAAGTCCAGTGAAGCAAAAACTATTCAAAATACTCCGTGCACAACTCAAAACACATCAAAATTGTGCAAATTAAATTAATTAAATATCAATCCAAATAAATAAATAAAATTTAAATAAAATAAATAAAACCAAAAACGTGAAAAATCGTGATCACTCCAACCACAAGTGAATGGTGATACTAAGTACTAGTACCCTTTAAACTCCAGCCAAAAGTGATACCAAGTACCATTACCCTCTTCCAATATTTTCAGGCATAAGCTGACAAAGAAAAGGTATCTCTTCATCCTTCTTTTTCAGGGGTATTCCTCATACAAGTAAAGAAAGGCTCTTTTAGGCAGGATCCATAAAAAGGAACAGATTTTAATCAAAACTTACATATAAAACAGGGATATCCAGCTTCCAGCACTAATCTTTCAAATCCTAGGTTGAAAACCACATGTTTCCAACCAACAAAATGGCCGCGGCGGCACTTCTGGTTAGCGTGTGTGCGTGATGACGTCACTCCCCTAACGCGTTTCGTCACTTCCGGACTTCATCTGAAGGGATCAAAGGCATGTCTGTTGACATGCATTTTAGTGTGCATTAAAGCATACAACATTTTTAACAGGACATTCCATACATTATTATTATTATTACTGTATTTTCAAGCGTATAAGACAACTTTTTAACCTTTGAAAATCTTCTCAAAAGTTGGGGGTTGTCTTATACGCCGGTATACGGCATGCTGACACTTGGTGTCAGGGTGGCACTTTTTAGGGTGGCGGCGCGGTGCCGCCGCGGGCCCCCCCCCCTTCCAACCGAAGGGACACTAAGTACAGGGGTGGGCAGGGGGCTGCTGTTTCTTACCTGGCTCCGGTCCCAGTCCCACGATGATCCAGTCCAGGAAGCGCGGCTGCTTCTTCATTCAGTTCAGCCGCTCGACGTTTGCGCGGCCACTTGGCTCTGCCTCCTCACCGGTGATTGGCCGTCAGAACTGTAGCTCAGGAAAGGCACACAGGCGGCCAATCACCGGCGAGGAGGCGGAGCAGAGCAGCCCTGTGAAAATCGAGTGAGGGAGCGGCAGGTAAGTGTGCCGTGCAGAGGTGCTGCTGCAACCACACATGCTGGCTGCAGCAGCACCATAATGGAACAGGGGTCAGCAAGTGTCATTGGTGTCAGTGGGAGGAATAGTGCCCCATCATTAGTGTCAGTGGGAGCAATAGTGCCCCATTATTGGTGTCACTGATACTAATGATGGGGCACGATTCCTCCTCCCCACTGACACCAACGACGGGGCACTATTCCTCCTCCCCACTGACACCAACGACGGGGCACTATTCCTCCTCCCCACTGACACCACCGACACGGCACTATTCCTCCCACTGACACTAATGATGGGACACTATTCCTCACACACTGACACTAATGATGGGGCACCATCATTAGTGTCAGTGGAAGGAATAGCACCCCATCATTAGAATATCATACTGAAATACCATACCATACCATATTGAAATCAAATCTGATGTTTAATTTTTATTTGGTGTGCGGTGGAAGAGGGATAGTCTTATACGGCGAGTATAGCCCAAACCCTATATTTTAACAGGAAAAGTAGGGGGTCGTCTTATACGCCCAGTCGTCTTATACGCCGGAAAATACGGTATTATACAGTATTTATAAAGCGCCAATAGTTCGCTCAGCGCTGTACATTACAAAGGGGGACAGAACATGTGACAGAACAATAACAATCCAATGCAAAACATGAGGGGATCGAGGGCCCTGCTCTTTCGAGCTTACAATCTAGGAATTGTGTTGACATAGGCTTAAATCCATTGCATTGCCGTAAAATGCATACATGTTGCATTTTAGCACAATGCAGGTCAACACAGCATTATGGTGTGAATAGGGAATTTACCTTTGACCATGGCACCCCCTAATATCTAACAGCGGCCACAATCCACACAATCTGGTTTCTATTCCTCTTCTTCTTAGAACCAACCTCTCCTTTTCTTGTGCCATTTGAAATGCCTGCTCTGTTCGTAACAAACTCACCTCTGTACATGTCCTGTACAAACTCCTTTAACCTATTTGCAACTACTGAAACCTGGCTTCAAGAATCTGACTTCCCTTTTCCTTCTGCCTTCTCCCATGGTGGCCTCCTTTGGACTCACTCAGGCCTAGTGGACGGAAGGGAGGTGGAGTTGAAATCCTATTATCCCCTCAAAGCACTTTTCAGGTCCTTCATTCACCTTCCTCTCCTCATTTGAAGTTCACTTTATTCGTTTGTTCTCTCCAGTTTCTCTGAGAATTGCTGTGATCTATTGGCCTCCTGGATCAGTATCAAGCTTCCTTTATAACTTCTCTGCCTGGCTACCCTGCTTTTTCTCTTCTGAACTTCCCACAATCATTCTCGGTGACTTCAGTATCCCTGTTAATCTTAACACTCCTGATACTTCTGAGCTTAACCTCCTCTTTTGACCTAAAACAATGGACACAGGCTTCTACTCACTCTGATGGCAACTGCCTTGACCTTGTTTTCTCCTACCTACAGTATGCACTCCTTGCAACCTCTCTAATTACCTTATTAGCTTCACTCTCTCCTTGTCTTCCTCCTCGTCTTCCAACTACCTAACATTTACCCGTAGAACCCTTTGTCATCTTAACCCTTCTCTTCTTTTTTTCAGCTCTGTCCTGCCCGAACCTGGCCCATTCTGTCTACAACTGCTCACTGTCATCCACCCAAGACACACTACACACAAAATCAGGCCCCAACCACTACAACCCTGGTAAACAGACGATACCAAAAGCCTAAAAAAAAAAAAAGTATCAGCGCTCTTGCACGTCTGTGGCATAAGAATAAGTGCCAGTAAGATTTCAACCAATATAAATCTGCCCTCCAAAAATACAATTCCTGCCTACACACTGCCAAACAGACCTATTTTATAACTCTCATTAACACCCTCTCATGCAATCCCCATCAACTCTTTTCTACCTTTAACTCTCTACTTCATCCTTCATTACCTCCCCCCACTAACTCACTCACTGCCCAGGAGATCGCTAATCACTTCAAAAATAAGACTGATAGAATTTGTGAGATCTCCATTGTACAGATATCTCCCTCACCTTACACTCCTTGTCCACCTGCACAATCAAAACTTCCCTTGTTTAACCCAGATACCAAAGAGGAAGTCACCAAACTTTTTTCTAACACCCACGTAACCACCTGCCCCCTGGACCCTGTTCCCTCACAAATACTACGGTCACCCTCTTGCTCTATCCTACACTCTAACTCATATCTTCAATCTCTCCTTTTCTACTGGCATCTTCCCCAACTTTCTAAAACATGTGCTAGTTACCCCCATACTTAAAAAGGCCTCACTTGACTCCACCAATCTTAGCAACCTAAGACCCATCTCCTTACTCCCTTTTTCCTCCAAACTCCTTGTACGTTTTGTCTACAAGGTGACTGAGCTGCCACCTCATTGAGAATAGCCTTCTTGGTCCCCTTCAGACTGGATTTCACCCACAACACTACACAGAAACTGCTCTACTAAAACTCACAAATGACTTGCAGCTAAAAAAAAAAAGTCACTATTATGTACTCTTACTCTTTTGACCTCTCCGCTGCCTTTGATATAGTTGACCACCCCATCCTGCTCAAAGAACTATATTTCCTTGGTCTCCGTAACTGTACTCTCTGTTGGTTCATATGCTATCTCACTGCACCTTCAGTGTCATTTACAACTCTATTTCCTCCTCTCCTATTCCTCTTACCATTGGGGTCCCCCCCAAGGTTCTGTCCTTGGACCTCTCCTATTCTCAATCTACATCTCCTGGGTAAGCTAATAGCTTTCCATGGTTTCTAATACTATTTCTATGCTGATGACACTCAAAATCTATCTCTCTACCCCTCAGCTCATCTCATCAGTTTCCTCACGTATCACTGATTTACTAACAGACTAGATGTCACACCACATCCTCAAACTTAAGCTATCCAAAACTGAGCTCTTATTATTGCCCCTTCCCCTGACTTCTCGGTCAAGATCAATGGCACAACTATCAGTCCGTCCCCACGTGCCAGGGTGCTGGTGGTAACCCTAGACTCTGAACTGTTCTTTTAGACCCACATCCAATCCCTGTCCAAATCATGCTGCCTTAACCTCCACAACATTTCCAGAATACATCCCTTTTAATCAATGACATCACAAAGCTTCTAATTCACGCCATGGTTATCTCTCACCTCGACTACTGCAATTCCCTCCTCATTGGATTACCTTTAGATAGGCTATCCCCCTTTCATGAATGCTGCTGCCAGACTCATTCACCTTACCAACCGTTCAGTGTCTAGTACTCCTCTCTGTCAGTCCGTCTCTCCACTGGCTTCCGCTCACCCAATGAATAAACTTCAAAGTACTACCAACAACTTACAAAGCCATCCACAACTCTGCCCTTGTCTAAATCTCTTGTCACCTACTCCCATGCTTGCCTCCAGTACTTCTGCAGAGCTTCGAACCATTCTATGGAACTCCCTGCCCCACTCTGTCCGAGTAATCTATCCATCTTTAGACAATCCTTCAAAATCCTTCTCTTTAACCACTTGCCTTCCGGTCCCTTATACCCACTTCCTGCCCAGGTCAAGTTTCAGCTTTCAGTGCTGTCACACTTTGAATGACAATTGCACGGTCATGCAACACTGTACCCATATGAAATTTTTATCATTTTTTTTCACACAGAGCTTTTTTTTTTTGGTTGTATTTACTCGCCTAAATCACCTAAAATACCTCCAAATATAATATGTTTAAATAAAACCACACATAATTCCAAATAAGTAAAATAGATATTTTTTATTCTTCGTTTCTGTTATACAATTTTGCAAATAATCTTTCTTCATAAATTTAGGACAAAATGCAAAATTTTTTGGTGAAAATAACCCAAATCAGTGTTTATTATTTTTTCTATAGGAAAGTTAGAGTCCACAAACTATGGTACATACAGTGCTCAGCATAAAGGAGTACACCTCAAGAGATTTGTCAGAAAACATTTACTTTCCTTTCAAAATCCACATTTCTATGGGACACTATACTACAAAATACTCCCACAAATGCAGACCATTGATTGCAAACAAGATTTATTAATTTGCACACACAAAGTATTTTTCCTTACAAATTCCTTCAAGACTATGTTGCAAAAATGAATACACCCCAATGAAAGTCTTAGGAGCAAAGCTACATTTTAGACAACAAAATCCTAATTAACAAGAATTCAACTACAGGTAAGTCTGATTATTTATCAACCAGGTGTCCAGCAGACAGTTGATTATAAAAGGGCGTTACTTAAAGAAAACCAATTCCCATTTCAGTGGCACCACGTGGAAGAGAAGTGTCACAAGGCAAAGCTTTACTTATCAGTCAGAATACTGTAGCAAAAGTGGTACAAAAATGTAACTGCAACCATCTCATAGAGACGTCCACGGAAGTTAACACCTCAACAGTAGCGACTTCTGATGAGAAGGGTTGAAGAAAATCACCATGCAAGTTCGCTGCAGTTAGCTAACGTAAAGTAAAAAAGTAAAGTAGAAAGCCAGACTGGGGTGATTGTTTCCTGTGACACAATATGGCGTAAACTGCAGAGGAATATCATGCATGGGCGTCTCCCACGAAGGAAGCCTCTACTAAAGCCCATGCACAAAAAAGCCCACCTAGAACTTGCCAGGGCCCATGCTGAAAAAGAAGACTACTGGGACTCTGTACTCTGGAGTGATGAGACCAAGATAAATGTTTTTGGAACTGATGGCTTCAACTGTATGGCGGTACAAAGGAAAATGCATGGTGCCTACAGTGAAACATGGTGGTGGCAGTGTCCTCCTGTGGGGCTGCATTTAATTGATGATATCATGAATTCACAGATGCACTGATCTATATTGAAAGAGAAAGTGCTTCCATCACTCCATGCCCTTGGTGGTCGTGCATTTTTCCAACATGACAATGATCTAAAACACATTTAAGGCCACTGTTGCATTTCTGAAGAACAGGGTGAAAGTGATTGAGTGGCCAAGTGTATCTCCCTGATCTGAACCCAAACACCCATAGAGAATTCTGAAGAGACAAGTTGAACATCACACTCCATCCAGCATCCAGGCTCTAAAAGAGCCTTTTTTATTGAATAATTATTCAATTTATTTTTGAATAATGGAAAAAGATGTTACAATATGTCACCAACTTGTTCATTCCATGCCTAGAAGACTTGGTGCTATCCTTACAAATCATGGAGGTCATACAAAATACTAGATGTAGTAGTTTTTGTTGTGCAGTGTATTCATTTTAGCAACAACAAATTTGAGTAAAACTGAAGATTTTGTCATCTAAGTTATATTAACTTACTTTCATATAATGAGCTAAACAAATGTTGTATAAAACTCAGTTTTGTGAAAATTTTGGAAATTGTTCCTAAGTTCATTGAGATATTGATTAAGATCTTACTTTTCTAAAGGGGTGTACTCATTTATGCTGAGCACTGTATATCTGAAAATCTATCAATCCTGATGTACTGACAGCCAATCTCATTTCTTGAGGCACGAAAAACACCAGGACAGTACAAATATCCCCCAAATGACCCCTTTTTGGAAAGTAGACAGTCCAAGGTATTTAGTAGGAGCATTGCGAGTTTTTTGAAGTTGTAATCTTGTCACAATTTTATGGAAAATTAAGAAATTAAAAAAAAAAAAAAAGTTTTCAACATACGGTCACCATTGCAGTACAGCATTATCATAACTGGTTTGGCCGTAAAAAAAAAAAAAGTTATTTTTTTTTTCAAAGTAACATTTCATAGTAACACTACTACTCTGGAGAAGTGATCAGTTTTACACAGTCCGATTGCTTATAGCAGTGAATTTCTCTGGTATAAGAAACCATTTTTACTGAATGAAATGGATTCATTCAGTATTTACCATTGTTAGCTGTGATTGGCCACAGCCAATCACATGGTACAGATGGGCTGTGATTGGCTCTGTCTGTACCATATGATCAATGTGACCAATCACATAAATCAACACAATAGTACACAATGGATGGCATGAATGAACGCTATCCATTGTGTATAATTGTCATGTGAACTGCTGTGATTGGTCACAAACTCAGCGCGGCCTATGGGGCAAGCGTTAGGTGTGTGCCGGGTGGGACGTCATATGACAATAGGCCGGGTGGGAACTGGTTAAAGTAGTATTAAACTCTCAACATGTTTTAGTTTAACATATTGAGCAAAATAAAATAAACATTTTCTAATAAACCATTTGTGAAAATTCTTACCTTAGCGCTTGCAGTTTACAATTTTCAGTGCTGCTTCTGAACTTCTGGCATTCACATGAAAGAGTTAACAGTGGACATTGCAGTCTGTTAGGTGGGGGAAGGAGAGGATTGCCTTGCCATCCTAGGCTACTGTGTTGTGCATTTGTTGCTACACACAGTGCAGGAAACAACTCTAGTCTCTGCATGCAGGGGTGACTCCATAGGGCTATGCCCACCCTGACAGGCAAAGCCCAGACCCTATATAGGGGACCAGCAACATGGACAAGTTAGACAGTGTTACCCGTTATCTCTGACCATTACTGTAAGAAAAAAAAACTGGACTACATTCTAAATGTATTCACTTTGACAGTGTAAACTTTTTAAAATAGACTCTAAAATTCAACCACTCAGAGCATAGTCTGAGAGTGGATGACCAGGTGTTACATCACAACACAGGTCACACTTTACCACCACTTCTCCCTAAAGCTCCTTATAAGATATTCAGATGTTTCCTCCTGCCCTTTTGCCACAAGAACTTTGCTACAAGATGGTCTGCACCTGGGTTGCTGCATACTCCTCCTTGGACATGTTTACCCGATTTTTGCACCGACAGCATACCTTCGCCCATAGCTATAGCAGAAACCAAGAAAAAGGCAGCTACACCAAACATTCACTCAGCCAAAGTCCTGCAAAACACTCCACCTCAAAGTGACAATGCTTCTGATGCACTGGAGCAGGGGCTGATTTTTACACTGGTCTCTGCATGAGATTATAGCTCTCTCTCAGACACACAAGTGGCCTACCGGGCTAAGGCAGATTTTTCTGGAAATGTGTCAATTCCTCAGACAGCTTTATTATAGTCATTGTTGTCCAGTGCTTCAAAATTCCAGGTTCCTTCTCCAGCTCCACCATATTTATGTTGAATCCTAATACGCAATTCAAAACTGCCTCAAAGTCTATAATAACACAGGTCTGCAACTAAAAAACTGTTTGATTATTTTCATCTAATTTCCATGTATTTTGGTGTGCTGAAAACAAATAAAATATTGAAAAAACTCCTAGACGTCATGATTTGCCACAAAATGCAAAATTATCTTCAAATTTATCAAATTTTTTTAATTTTTGGTATTTTTTTTTATATTATGGGTTTTTAAACAAATTTAAAGTCCAAATTACTATTAATTAATTCACATAAGTGCATTTAAGATATAAAATGCCAAAAAAACCTTAAAGGGGTTGTCAGAGTTATGTAAAAAAAAATATAGCACTGTAAATCTGATGGTCAGCAATATATACATAAGCTAAGCAAGTTTTAGGGGAAAAAATTCTGGCCCTTTGTTGTTATTGGCAGGTAAACAATTTCTGCCCCTCCCCCCTGCAAAGGGGGTGAATACAAGTGCTGCTCTGAGTGACTACTGGGATACTCAGCAGCATGCTGTATGTGTAAGCCTCAGCCCTGAGTCTGTGCTTCTAATGATAGAAGGGGTTAATCTTTCCTGAAGAATCCAGTGGGTAAAATACCAAATACCCTTGTTTTCTGTGTCTATGGGACAGTCGAGACCGACCAAATCACTGGACCAAGAAGAGTTGGCAGGCGAGAGTGCTAACAGTCGGTGAAAAAAATGTCCTCTGAGAAACTTTGGTACCTTCCCATAAAGTTCTTCTACCACCTCTCCACATAAAATTGGGATTGATGAAGCAATTCGTAAAATCACTTCCAAAAGATGGAGAATACTTCAAATACTTGGTCACCAAGTTTCCAGGCCTGTCAGAGGCAAAATTGAAGGAAGGTGTGTTCGTCGGACCAGACATTAGAAGGCTTATAGTTGATCAAGAGTTTGTCAATACCATGACGGATCTTCAAAAAGAAGGGTGGATTGCATTTAAAGAAGTCGTACAGAAATTTTTAGGCAATAAAGATCCTCACTACAAAAAGATTGTCAGACGAATGCTGAAAGCATTTCAAGCTTTAGGTTGCCTGATGAGTTTGAAAGTGCATTTCCTCCAGTCACACCTTGACTACTTTCCTGAAAATTTGGGAGCTGTGAGTAACAAGGTGAACGATTCCACCAAGACATTAAAGAGATGGAAAGGAGATACCAGGGAAAATGGAGCATTACAATGATGGCAGACTACTGTTGGCTGCTTCAGAGAGACATTCCAGATGCTACTCAAGTGTAAATGCACCAAGAGGAGCCTCACAAGGAAGAAGAATCGAGTTTAGTGTGTGTAGGTGAGCTCATTTCAGTTCAAAAAAGGATTTTCATGAAAAAATTGTAATAAAACTTTAATTTTATAAGTCTATTTCCATTTATTTTGAGGTATTGCCTTATTTAACATAGTTACCTAAATTGTCAGGAAACGTGATGTCCTATGACAAAATGGAGGTCATTTTCGGATTCAGCGCACCAAAAAACATAAAGATTACGTGGAATAACCAAAACAGCTCTTGAAAAAAATGTTTTTGCAGACCTGTGTAATTGATAAAATGGGAGTCCCTAATCCAAAATCCAACTATGAAAACAAACAAAAAAAAAGGGATTAGTTATAGACTCAACCAAGATTTGTGTCTTTTTGTACTATGGATATATATTTTAAATTAAAAGGCTTTTAGTCAAAGTACATGAACAACTCCTCTAGACAAAAGACATGGTAAAAACAACAAACCACATTCCATAGAAGAAAGAAGGGACAATCCTTTGAGGAACTTTTTCACCATTACAGAACAGAGATAGAAAAGTTCAATGCATTGGAGAAAGGTCAAGATGGAGTTGATACTTATCATGCTGTAGGCATCAGGACAGGTATCACTTATGCAGGCCAAAGACAGGTCTTTATCGGACAAATTTTCGTCCGCACGGCCGTGGACATTAATGGCAGCATCGACAACGGACGATTTTTCGTTTATCAGCCGACAATTTGACCCATCTATGGCCTGCAAAGGAGACCGGGGAGTGTGGAAATAGCCCTCCTGACTGGTTTTGCCGCTGCATCCTGCTGCCTCAGAGGTAGGCTTAAATTTGTTACATTTGTAAAAATCATATTGTGTACAAGATATTCTCCTCTTGACTACACGCTACCTTCTATATGGGGTTCAAACCAACTACATCTTTCCCTGAGTGGCAAAAGTTTATGATGTAAGAAATCTTCTTCTTGAAGAAGACTCTAAGATATTTAATATTTGTATTCTATATGCTGAGTATTCATGGTCAATTTAAGGAGTTTTCACATTTTATGTTCATATAGATGGCATTCATTGGTACCCTTTGGGGGAAACAATATGAGACCTATGGAGTGTGGTTTGTTGTTTTTAACATGTCTTTGTCTAATTAAAGGAGTCTTTCATGTACTTTGACTACCGGCTTTTTGCTTTAAAATATATATCCATAGTACAAAAACCCACAAGTCTTGGTTGAGTCTATAACTAATCCCTTTTGTTTGTTTTCATGAATCCTAATATCCCCAGCATTAAAGAGGCAGACATGGTAGGGAATGAAGAGGGCACTGAGGAGGTGATAGAGAAGGTGGCTGAAAATTTCTCACCTACAAACTCCTATACAGCTTATGCTGCAGCTTCATACAATATTCTCACTTCTGCCATGCACAAAAAGCCTTGGCGTTGTTACATGCGACTCTCCCCTTCTTGTGATACCCATGTGGATAGAAAAAAAAAAAGACCTGCTAAATCTGAAGACATTCCCTCATAAATGAGCAAATAGTTTGGGCATGTTATGTCAATTGGGTCAATCCAGATTTTTACCCCTCTGAAAATTATTGCCAAGCTCTATCCAGTGGGAAAAAAAAAAAGTAATCTGTTCTGGTAATGGATCCTGTTGTCTCAAGTCTTAAACGTCGACACTATCAGCTGAAGTTGTTGTTTCACTCAAATTCTGCAGATGAGAACTTTAAGGCTCTATTTACACTTGCAGGTCTAGCTATAGCTGTGATTTATCTCTGTCAACCTGATTTCTAGGAGCCACACTTTAAATTAAGCAAACACCTGCTCTTTTACATGGATACCCTAGAACAAGTAACCCAAATTTCCATTCAAGTATGCCAAATCTTGTGGATTAAAGCCTGGTCAGCAGAAGCTGCATGTAAGAGACACCTCACAATTATGCATTTTGAAAGAGGGCTCCTCTTTGGTGAGGAACTTGACAAATTCATCAAAGATGGTGGTTCTAAAACTATCCTCGTCAGGAGCCTCTACCTTAGCACTTTACCCAGGCTGCAACTTCAAAACAAATTCAGCCCTTCCTTTTGGCAAGACTTGAGGTACAGAGCCTACTAAGTATTCCCAATAGCCCTCTTCTCTAGGTCACAGACATTTCAGACCGGTGAGTTCAAGCAGTGGTCTCAAAAGAAGAGCCCAAAACTCTCCAAAGCAGGCTCCTTCTATAGAATTATCCATGCTCCTGCCCAGCCAAGCAAGGAATTCTCTAGCTTGGTGGATCTCAAGCCCAGCCTTAGCAATGGGAAAGTCTCTCTGCCATAGCACTGGAAAATAATTAGAACAGATGCCAGCCTTTCTGGGTGAGAAGTGTTCAGCCCCTCACAGTTCAGGGAACATGGTCATCGATGAAAGCCAACCACCTCATCAATATCCTAGGACCCAGAGCAATTAAGGATGGCTCTGCATCACTGTACCCCTGCTTCTGAGGGGCATCAAATCAGAGTGCAATGTGATAACACCACAGGTTTGACCTACAATGACCATCAAGGGGGTGCCAGTAGTAAATCTTTAACCACCTCAATACTGGACACTTTCTTTTGGAACGTAGACATCCTGAGGTATTAAGGAGCATGGTGAATTTTTGGAAGTTGTAATTTTTCCCACAATTCTGTGGAAAATAAAGAAAAAATTAAATAAATTTTTTTTTCCCACAAAATTGTAATTTTAACAGGTTATTTGTCACACATGGCATAGGCATACAGTGCATCCAGAAAGTATTCACAGCGCTTAACTTTTGCCACATTTTTTGTTACAGCCTTACTCCAATATGAGTTAAATTCATTTTTCTCCTCCGCATTCTACAAACAATATCCCATAATGACAACGTGAAAGAAGTTTGTTTTGAAATCTTTGCAATTTGTTAATAAAAAAACCACATGTACATAAGTATTCACAGCCTTTGCTATGCCACTCAAAATTGAGCTCCGGTGCATCCTGTTTCTACTGATCATCCTTGAGATATTGCCACAACTTGATTGGAGTCCACCTGTGGGAAATTCAGTTGATTGGACATGATTAGGAAAGGCATAAACCGGTCTATATAAGGTCCCACAGTTAACAGTGTATGTCAGAGCACAAACCAAGCCATGAAGTCCAAGGAATTGTCCGCAGACCTCTGAGACAGGATTAGATCAAGGCACAGATCTGGGGAAGGGTACATAAAAATTTCTGCAGCATTAAAGGTCCCAATGAGCCTCCATCATCCATAAATGGAAGAAGTTTGGAACCACCAGGAATTTTCCTAGAGTGGGCTTCCTGGCCAAAATGAGTGATCTAGTGAGAAGGGCCTTAGCCAGGGAGGTAATCAAGCACCCGGTGGTCACTCGGAAAGAGCTCCAGCATTTCTCTGTGGAGAGAGAACCTTCCAGATGAACAACCATCACTGCAACACTCCACCAATCAGGCCTGTATGGTAGAGTGGCCAGACGGAAGCCACTCCTCAGTAAAAGGCAAATGGCAGCCTGTCTGGAGTTTGCCAAAAGACACCTGAGGGACTCTCAGACCATGAGAAACAAAACTCTTTGGTCTGATGAAACAAAGATTGAACTCTTTGGCCTTGAATGCCAAGCGTCATGTCTGGAGGAAACCAGGCACCGCTCACCACCTAGCCAATACCATCCCTACAGTGAAGCATGGTGGTGGCAGCATCATGCTGTGGGGATGTTTTTCAGCGGCAGCAACTGTGAAACTAGTTAGGATTGAAGGAAAGATGAATGCAGCAATTGACAGAGACATCCTTGATGAAAACCTGTTTCAGAGCACTCTGGGGCGATGGTTCATCTTTCAACAGGACAACGACCCTAAGCACACAGCCTACATAAGTGAGTGGCTACGGGCCAACTCTGTGAATGTCTTGAAGTGGCCCAGACTTGAACCCGATTGAACATCTCTGGAGAGATCTGAAAATGGCTGTGCACAGATGCTCCCCATTCAACCTGATGACAAATTGCCCAAAAATAGGTGTGCCAAGCTTGTAGCATCATACTCAAAATGACTTGAGGCTGTAATTGGTGCTAAAGGCTCTTCAACAAAGTATTGAGCAAAGGCTGAATAACTATGTACATGCGGCAATAAATTGCAAAGATTTCAAAACAAACTTCTTTCACGTTGTCATTATGGGGTATTGTTTGTAGAATGTTGAGAAAACAAAAAAGAATTTAATCCATTTTGGAATAAGGCTGTAACAAAATGTGGCAAAAGTTAAGCGCTGTGAATACTTTCTGGATGCACAGTACTTGCAAATACACTGAAAAACACAGTCTGCTATTCCTCCCAAGTAAGGGGATACCACGTGTGGGATTTTTTTTCAGACTAGCCACAGAGGGGCCCAAAATCCAAGAAGCACCTCAGGGCTTTCAAGGACATAAATTACGCATCTAATTTCCTGGCTACCTATCACACTTGTGAAGGCCCTGGAGCACCAAGATAATGGAAACACCCACATAATGACATTTTGTAAATCAAACATTCATTAAAGTAGGTTGCGCTTAAATACATACAAAAGTGTAACAAAAAATGTATCAAAACAATAAACAATATTTTAAATCAAAATAAAATCCAGCAAAAACGAAAAAGTCCAAAAGTTCAAATATTAATGTCCAAAATAATCACCAAGTGAATCCACCACCAAAAATGGTTAAATAGAACTCACCAGAGTAATATGCTGATTATTGAAAAACCAGCATATAGTACTTGTTACTCTGGGAGCAATGAATAATATGGTGACAGAAACACTGAAGAAATGAGGGATGAACTCCAACAGATGATGTGCTGCAAAGCTGAAAATCCACTCCAAAGGTGATTTACTATCCAAACTGAGAGATGATCAGACCGTCACTCGAAAGAAAAAAAGTGAACAATCATGGTGCAGTATGTTTTAAAAAACATCAAACTTTAATGAAGAAATGCACTTACAAGCAAGGTGTCCAGACTGACACCAGTATAGACAGCGTGTGTAATGAATACAAGCGACTCAGACCCAGCTAAACATGCACATGCAATGTGCAAACAGACCAAGAGAGATCTGAATGTCACATCCAAAGGCACCGCCCTAAGCTTTTCATCATCGATGTCCTCACAGAGCAGATGGATGTGAGACCTCAGCTGTTCATGAAATATTCACTGCACCAGACTGACAGCTGGTGACTAATGAGAGCGGACTGCACAAGCAATCCTATCCCAAACTACAAGCTATGACATAAACAAGTGGATACAATAGATGGGAAAAATGTAACAATGTGGTAAAGAGCAAACATGACTTCAATATAAGCAGATAGAAAAAGATTACTGGGAACATAAACATCTTGGGAGACAGTAACAAAATAGATACATGTGTCATTAAAGGAAAATCTTCATTCAACATAAACACATGTATCTTGGAATGCACGTTGATATCTCTGCACACCTATCTAGACAAAAACCTAATATCTAACATAAGAATATATATAAAAATATCTATACAAAACATAAACATGATAAAGAAACATATGAAAAGAAAAAAACATATAATATGCATTTAAAGGGGCAGTGTGAAAAAAATATGAATGCATTTAAAGGGACAGTGTGAAAAAATACTAAAGGGGAACTCTGATCAAAAATGAAAAGGATTGTAATACTAATCAACAAGGATAGATTATAATAATTAAGGGAAACTCTAATAAAATAAATAAAATTACTAAAATAAAGGGGACAACTCATGAAAAAATCTCACGAAAAGAGAAAAAGGGACTAAGGGAACTTAATACACACCATAAAATATCGCAAAAAATGGCAAAAAAAAACAAAATCAAAGTAAAAACAAATGTCAAAAATTAGTGAGAAAACAATTAAGATCAATATCAACGTTCATTGCATTGGGCTTAAGAGCATTCAAATCATAAATCCAATAAGTTTCCTTTTTGGAAATATTAATTAAATCCGTGCCCCTCCAATGTGATTTAGCCAAATCAATACCATAAAAAGTTAATAGGCTTGGATCACAATTATGTTTCATCTGTGCATTCAGAGATCTGAACGTCACATCCAAAGGCACCGCCCTAAGCTTTTCATCATCGACGTCCTCACGGAGCGGATGGATGTGAGACCTCAGCTGTTCATGAAATATTCACTGCACCAGACTGACAGCTGGTGACTAATGAGAGCGGACTGCACAAGCAATCCTATCCCAAACTACAAGCTATGACAGCTATGATGTAAACAAATGGATACAATAGATGGGAAAAATGTAACAATGTGGTAAAGAGCAAACATGACTTCAATATAAGCAGATAGAAAAAGATTGCTGGGAACATAAACATCTTGGGAGACAGTAACAAAATAGATACATGTGTCATTAAAGGAAAATCTTCATTCAACATAAACACATGTATCTTGGAATGCACGTTGATATCTCTGCACACCTATCTAGACAAAAACCTAATATATCTAACATAAGAATATATATAAAAATATCTATACAAAACATAAACATGATAAAGAAACATATGAAAAGAAAAAAACATAATATGAATGCATTTAAAGGGGCAGTGTGAAATAAATACTAAAGGGGAACTTATTATTATTTTTATTATTATTATTCATTGCTCCCAGAGTAACAAGTACTATATGCTGCTTTTTCATAATCGGCATATTACTCTGGTGAGTTCTATTTAACCATTTTTGGTAGTGGATTCACTTGGTGATTAATTATTTTGGACATTATTGATTATTTAAACTTTTTCGTTTTTGCTGGATTTTATTTTGATTTAACATATTGTTTCTTACGGTTTTGTTACACTTTTGTATGTATTTAAGCGCAACCTATTTTTTTGAAGTTTTGTATATCCTATAAGTTTATAGGCTAGGTTCTGTAGCTTATTGTTGTCTTATACAATTTCCGTGGTGCTGGTTCTTTATATATATCTATTAATCTCTTGTTTAGAGGAGATTTTTTGATCTAGCTGACATGGATATCTTTGGATACATGGATACTAGAAAAGTTGACCTAGTTGAAGTTTTTAACCCTATCGGAGCTAGTAATTGTATTAACCTGGAAGAGAATTTTAAAAGTTTAAAACATCTTTTAGAAAAACAGATTAGAATTTGGTGGGATGTTAATACGTTGTTACTTTACCTAAAAGAAAAGATCACTCCTAGGCGTTTAGGATGGGATATACCTGATAATGATGGTTTGGATGATAAACATCTGATGGAGGAATGGTTTCTTTTTTTCAATCGCTGTGAAAGCAAGCTCTTGGAGTTAATTATTAAAAGGAGACAGGTGAAATTGAAAAAGATTGACTCCAGAATCAAAGAACTTAGAGACCTTATGTTGCCTTTTATAGACACTAATGATTACAAAGAAAAATCTAAAACTGTTCAAGATCATATCACTAAAGTTGATAGGGATACTAAGAATAAAAAAGTGAAGAAATATAAAATATATTGAAGATTATAAAATTAATAAAGTCTACAAATGGCAGGATTATGTTATTACTGGAGACTGTGACTCCAAACTCTCCACACCAGAGAATAAACAGACAATCAATTCCAAATCACCCCTTAAGAATACACCATTTGTTACACCCCCCTCCAAAAATAAAGTCATGTTTCAAAGGCATGTGGATAAAATTACCCATACACCTGAGGACACTTTTCAGCAACATTACTATCCTAATAGAGGACATGGTAGGCCTTATAGGCAATATCCTAGTTCTGATAGAACAGGAGGATCTAGAGACGGATTGAACAGGAGAGGTGGGTTTCATGGCAATTTTCCCAATAGAGGGGGTTTTCACAGCTATTACAGAGGAGGACATATGAATCAAAGAGGCTTCAGACCTCAAGAAAGGGATTGGAGAAAACAGGGGAACTTTGGCAGAGAGGAAAGAATAGAAGATGTAGAGGAAAGAGAGGAGGCAGGAGGCAAAAAAAAGAAAGAGGACGTACTAAGGACAGTCATTTATAATTTAAGCAATGTCATTTTTACTGAAAGAGAATTGAAAGTTTTAGATTTGGTTCTCAAATTTGTTCCCAAGACTAACCTTAATAAATTTGATGTTTTTATCGATTTGCAAAAATTTGTGAGGAAATTAAATATAAAAAATTCTTTTGAGCTTAATAAACAGAAAAAACCTCATCTGTCACCGATTGGGTTTAAAAATAGTGGTTTAAAGAATGCTTCTACTTTCAACCCCAATAATTCTGGAAACTCTTTTTTGAAAGTATTTAAAAACATGGTAAAAAAAGGATCTAAAAAACTTGAGTATAAAAGGTTTTCACCATACTCCTAAAGACATTCTTTTGGGTATTGAAGATCTTGAGAAGAAGAAGAATATAGTGATTAGGGGAGCTGATAAGGGAGGGAGTATCGTCATCCTTAATAAAGAGGATTATGAAGCTGAAATGAATAGGTTATTAAATATTAAGGATACATATTAGACGACTTACTGGCAATCCTACAAAAAAAACATAAAATATTATTAAAGGGCATTATTAAGAAAGGTAATGAAAAAGGGGATTCTGAATGATAAAGAGGCTAGGTACCTGGTGATAAAAAATCCTATAACACCTACGATTTATTTTTTACCTAAGATACACAAACATCAAGAGAAACCTCCTGGTAGGCCTATTATTAGTGGGACTAACTCACTTTTTGCCAGAGTTGGCGAATATATTGATTTTTTCCTCCAGGACATAGTTATGAATAATAAGTCGTATCTAAAAGATAGCGGCAAACTTATCAATATTTTGAGAAGTTTGGATTACTGTAGGGACTGCATTTTGGTAACCATTGATGTAGAATCGCTCTACACCAATATTGATCAAAATGATGGGATCAAAGCTGTAAAGTGGGCCCTAAAACATAAATCTAATTTAAAGAGAGCCCAAAGGAGTTTGATTGTCGAACTATTGGAATTAGCTATGAACAACAACTTTTTTTGGTATAAGGGAACTTTTTTTCAGCAATGAAAGGGCGTTGCCAATTTGGTAATGCACAAATGGGAGGAAGAGTGTATCTATGACAAATGGCCAGAGATGGCTCTGTACAGGCGATACATTGATATCATAATATGGAATGGCACCTATGAACATCTGAATAATTTTATTGAACAGATCGATAATAATATGTATGGTTTAAGATTTACGGTAACTAGCAATCTGAATCAGATTAATTTTCTTGACCTCATATTATAAAAAAGTAATGGTGAAATTTTGACTAAAACTTTTTTCAAGGAAGTTGATAAAAATAGCTATATTCCTGCAATCAGTGGACACCATCCTAGATGGCTTCACAATACACCTAGGAGCCAATTTATGAGAATTAAAAGAATATAATATATATAGTCTTTTATATAATATATAAAAGACTATATCAAACAGATATTATTAATGAAAGATTTGTGGAGAAGGGGTATGAGAGGCCTTTTCTTCTTAAAGAAAGAAATTTCATTAATGAAAAAAATAGAGAGTCTCTTTTGAATAAGTTATCTAAGGAATTTGAGAACAATATTAGCTTCATTACCAATTTTAATATGCAATATCGTAAGGTTGAAAGAATTTTTAAAAAATATTGGCCTGTGTTGTTACAAGATGATACCCTAAAGAAAATTATTCCTAAAAAAACAAAATTTGTCTATAGGAAAAACAGGTCATTAAGGACAAGAATAGCCCAGAATGTTATAGATCCCCCTAAAAGTAGAGTTGTTTCCAGATCTAAAAGGTTTCTTTTACTGCAACAAATGTATACAAGATGAGAGAGGCCTGTAATTGGCATCATAGGTAGACCAACTATGAGAGACAAAATGAGAAAAGAAATCCAGACAGACAATGACATTGGCTGATTTGGAAAGAATTTATTTGCAAATTATGGTGGAAAATAAGTATTTGGTCAATATCAAAAGTTAATCTCAATACTTTGTTATATATCCTTTGTTGGCAATGACAGAGGTCAAACGTTTCCTGTAAGTCTTCACAAGGTTGGCACACACTGTTGCTGGTATGTTGGCCCATTCCTCCATGCAGATCTCCTCTAGAGCAGTGATGTTTTGGGGCTGTCGCTGGGCAACATGGACTTTCAACTCCCTCCAAAGGTTTTCTATGGGGTTGAGATCTGGAGACTGGCTAGGCCACTACAGCACCTTGAAATGCTTCTTGCGAAGCCACTCCTTTGTTGCCCGGGCCGTCTGTTTGGGATCATTGTCATGTTGGAAGACCCAGCCACGTTTCATCTTCAATGCCCTTGCTGATGGAAGGAGGTTTGCACTCAAAATCTCACGATACATGGCCCCATTCATTCTGTCCTGTACATGGATCAGTCATCCTGGTCCCTTTGCGGAGAAACAGCCCCAAAGCATGATGTTGCAACCCCCATGCACCACAGTAGGTATGGTGTTCTTTGGATGCAACTCAGCATTCTCTCTCCTCCAAACACGACGAGTTGTGTTTCTACCAAACAGTTCTATTTTGGTTTCATCTGACCATATGACATTCTCCCAATCCTCTTCTGGATCATCCAAATGCTCCCTAGCAAACTTCAGACCGCCCCAGACATGTACTGGCTTAAGCAGGGGGACACATCTGGCACTGCAGGATCTGAGTCCCTGGCGGCGTAGTGTGTTATTGATGGTATAAAACAGAAGCCAGGAAGGGGATAATCAAAGGGATAATCAAGAGCGGACGGCTCGTCTCACAACAGGATCAGATTGCAATTGAAATATGAAAACACATTATAAGGACAGGAACAAAGTGTAAATAAAACCTTGCGAGACGAGCCGTCTGCTCTTGATTATTCCCTTGGTTGTTAAGCCGGCCCCTTCTGCCGTGCAGGTCTCCTATAAAATGGCCGATTGTTGGACTTTTCACAGACTTGACAAAGCGCATGCGCGCGAAACATGTCCTGGCAACCGGCCTGTTCCTTCTAAAGCTGTGGCTCCAGCAAGAGTTCCCCCCCCTCCGTTTCTCCACATCGTGGTGATGTCATCCAGGACGCTGGGACGTCGGGTACATGTGGTCCCTGCACTGACAGCCATTCTACTCCACTGCTTCCCTCTGAGCGTACGGGCCGTCCATCTTGTAACCTGGCTTCCTAAAGCCACAGGCTGGTTATTTATTTTTTTACCACATGAATTATTAAAGACACACCTCCATACAAAGTGTATTATTTTTATCACAAAACTACACAGCGCCTGGCTTCTGTTTTATACCTCCCACAAACCGATGTGTTTTTACCATGGCAGCAGCGTGTTTTTTCTCCACCAATCATAGTTGACATATACCATTCACTTATTTCCTTTGGGACACATCTGTGCGCTTTTATCCAGACTGTTACTGATGGTAGCCTTTGTTACGTTGGTCCCAGCTCTCTGCAGGTCATTCACTAGGTCCCCCCGTGTGGCCCTGGGATTTTTGCTCACCGTTCTTGTGATCATTTTGACCCCACGAGGTGAGATCTTGCGTGGAGCCCCAGATCAAGGGAGATTATCCGTGGTCTTGTATGTCTTCCATTTTCTAATTATTGCTCCCACAGTTGATTTGTTCACACCAAGCTGCTTGCCTATTGCAGATTCTGTCTTCCCAGCCTGGTGCAGGTCTACAATTTTGTTTCTGATGTCCTTCGACAGCTCTTTGGTCTTCACTAAAGATGAGCGAAGTATTCAAAAATTCGATTCGACTGATTCGGCGAATTTGTGGACAATATTCGATTCGAGTCGAATATATTCGCTGTGAATTTAACTTAAAAAAGGGTGTTTCTAGGCTTCAGAGAGACTTAATATTAGTGCAGAACACTGTACCTTTAATTTAAATGCCCTTGGAGTCTACTGGGGAAGAGAAATAATACTGTCAGTCAGTATGACATGCAGATGAGTGCCGTCGATCTTAGAATCACCGCACACTTCACTCATTTGGCCAGTCACGGGGCCAAAACCAGTGTTTGGAGCCACAGTGTGGCGGTGGAGGCAGCAGCAATGGGAGGCCATACAGCAACCTATGACAAAATGGAAACCAGCAGGAGTGTGAGGAGACCTCAAAGTGGCACATGGCAGAGTGGGAGCAATGGGAGGCGGTACAGGGACCCATGTCACACTGTGGACCCAGCAGCAGCGTGACAAGGCGGTACGGGGGCCCATGGCAGATTTGGGGCCTGGCAGCACCTATGGGAGGCCTGTAATCTGCCAGCAACCTATGACAAAATGGAAACCAGCAGGAGTGTGAGGAGACCTGAAAGTGGCACATGGCAGAGTGGGAGCAATGGGAGGCGGTACAGGGACCCATTTCACACTGTGGACCCAGCAGCAGCGTGACCAGGCGGTACGGGGGCCCATGGCAGATTACAGGCCTGGCAGCAGCAATGGGAGGCCCGTAATCTGCCAGCACCCTATGACAAAAAATGGAACACACCAGCAGTGTGTGAGGAGACCTGAAAGTGGCACATGGCAGAGTGTGGCGATGGAGACAGCAGCAATGGGAGGCCGTACAGGGACCCATGAGAGACTCTGGACCTGGCAGCAGCATGAGGAGGCGGTATAGGGGCCCATGGCAGATTAGGGGCCTGGCAGCAGCTATAGGAGGCCCGTAATCTGCCAGCACCCTATGACAAAAAATGGAACACACCAGCAGTGTGAGGAGACCTGAAAGTGGCACATGTTTGGGGCATGATTCATGGCGGATTTAGTCAGTTGTGTCAGGAACTGGTGGTTTGAAATCCAGACTAATCCACGCCTGATTCATTTTCACAAACGTGAGTCTCTCCACACTTTGGGTGGACAGTCGTGTCCTCCGCGGAGTTGCAATACCTCCTGCCGCACTAAACACGCGCTCCGATGCCACGCTACTGGCCGGGCATGACAGCCTTTCAAGGGCAAATTCAGCTAGTTGGGGCCAAAGGTCAAGTTTCGTTGCCCAGTAGTCAAGGGGATTGTCTACCTCGGTTGGCAGGGTGCTGTCCAAGTAGGCCTAAGCCTGTTGTTTGAGGTCCTGCTCCAGGTCCACCTGATGCTGCTGCTGCGGCTGGTTATTAGTTTCCTCACTGCGCTGGTGAAGAAAGCTACTCATCATCGACTGCAGACTGAGGCAGCTGCTGCTGGTGGAGCTGCCACTGCTCCTACCACCCCACCCCTCCCCTGCTGCCATGGCAGCGTAACGCGAGCGCACAGGGCCCACAGTGTCTGAGGATGGACGTTGGCGCAGACAGGCAGAGACCAGCTGACTACATAGGTGGTTTTTATAGTACGTTATTTTGGCCTCCCTCTCAGCAGGTGTGAAAAAGGCCACCATTTTGGAACGGTAGCGAGGGTCCAACAAGGTGGACAGCCAAAAGTCATCCCTCTGTCTGATGGTTATTATTCGGCTGTCAGTACGCAAGCAAGCGAGCATGCTATGGGCCATTTGTGCCAAGGAATGCGAGGGACTCCCTGCCTCCATCTCCACAGCATACTGCCACGGTGCGTCTGGGTCCTCTGTCTCCTCTTCCTCCTCCTCTACCAGATGCTCCTGCTCCTCCACTCCTGTCCGCTGAGTGGAAAAACCACCCATTTCACTCAATAATTCCTGAGCACCAATGTCCTCCTCTACCTCCTCCTCTTCTTCCTGTCCTGCCCCCACAGGGGTCATGTGGCGTTGAGATCTGTGCGCCACGTCTACCGCACCCTGACCAGCCATTATTAACAGCATTTGTTCCAGGACGTGCAACAGAGGAATGACGTCGTTCATCCCATAGTCCTGCCGACTCACGAATAGCGTGGCCTCCTCAAAGGGCCTGAGCAAGTGCAGGTGTCACGCATGAGCTGCCAATGGCTGACATCTAAGTTACACAGGGAGTACCTTTATCCGCTTTTAACATCAGGAAATCAGTGATGGCCTTTTGCTGTTCGTAAAGGCGGTCTAACATATGTAGGGTTGAATTCCACCTTGTTGCAACGTCACAGCATGAGGAGTCGGTACGGGGGCCCATGGCAGATTACGGGCCTGGCAGCAGCAATGGGAGGCCCGTAATCTGCCAGCACCCTATGTCAAAAAATTCAACACACCAGCAGTGTGTGAGGAGATCTGAAAGTGGCACATGGCAGAGTGTGGCGATGGAGACAGCAGCAATGGGAGGCCGTACAGGGACCCATGAGAGACTCTGGACCTGGCAGCAGCATGAGGAGGCGGTATAGGGGCCCATGGCAGATTAGGGGCCTGGCAGCAGCTATAGGAGGCTCGTAATCTGCCAGCACCCTATGTCAAAAAATTCAACACACCAGCAGTGTGAGGAGACCTGAAAGTGGCACATGGCATGAGACACTGTGGACCTGGCAGCAGCATGAGGAGGCGGTACAGGGGCCCATGGCAGATTACGGGCCTGGCAGCAGCAATGGGAGGCCCCTAATCTGCCAGCACCCTATGACAAAAAATTCAACACACCAGCAGTGTGTGAGGAGACCTGAAAGTGGCACATGTTTGGGGCATGATTCATGGCGGATTTAGTCAGTTGTGTCAGGAACTGGTGGTTTGAAATCCAGACTAATCCACGCCTGATTCATTTTCACAAACGTGAGTCTCTCCACACTTTGGGTGGACAGTCGTGTCCTCCACGGAGTTACAATACCTCCTGCCGCACTAAACACGCGCTCCGATGCCACGCTACTGGCCGGGCATGACAGCCTTTCAAGGGCAAATTCAGCTAGTTGGGGCCAAAGGTCAAGTTTCGTTGCCCAGTAGTCAAGGGGATTGTCTACCTCGGTTGGCAGGGTGCTGTCCAAGTAGGTCCAAGCCTGTTGTTTGAGGTCCTGCTCCAGGTCCACCTGATGCTGCTGCTGCTGGTTAGTAGTTTCCTCACTGCGCTGGTGAAGAAAGCTACTCATCATCGAATGCAGACTGAGGCAGCCGCTGCTGGTGGAGCTGCCACTGCTCCTACCACCCCACCCCTCCTTTGCTGCCATGGCAGCGGAACACGAGCGCACAGGGCCCACAGTGTCTGAGGATGGACGTTGGCGCACAAAGGCAGAGACCAACTGACTACATAGGTGGTTTTTATAGTACGTTATTTTGGCCTCCCTCTCAGCAGGTGTGAAAAAGGCCACCATTTTTGAACGGTAGGGAGGGTCCAACAAGGTGGACAGCCAAAAGTCATCCCTCTGTCTGATGGTTATTATTCGGCTGTCGCTACGCAAGCAACCGAGCATGCTATGGGCCATTTGTGCCAAGGAATGCGAGGGACTCCCTGCCTCCATCTCCACAGCATACTGCCACGGTGCATCTGGGTCCTCTGTCTCCTCCTCCTCCTCCTCTACCAGATGCTCCTGCTCCTCCACTCCTGTCCGCTGAGTGGAAAAACCACCCATTTCACTCAATTCCTGAGCACAAATGTCCTCCTCTACCTCCTCCTCTTCTTCCTGTCCTGCCCCCACAGGGGTCATGTGGCGTTGAGATCTGTGCGCCACGTCTACCGCACCCTGACCAGCCATTGTTAACAGCATTTGTTCCAGGACGTGCAACAGAGGAATGACGTCGTTCATCCCATAGTCCTGCCGACTCACGAATAGCGTGGCCTCCTCAAAGGGCCTGAGCAAGCGGCAGGTGTCACGCATGAGCTGCCAATGGCTGACATCGAAGTTACACAGGGGAGTACCTTTATCCGCTTGTAACATCAGGAAATCGGTGATGGCCTTTCGCTGTTCGTAAAGGCGGTCTACCATGTGTAGGGTTGAATTCCACCTTGTTGCAACGTCGCAGATCAGGCGATGCTGTGGAATTCCGTTCTGCCGCTGCAGCTCAAGGAGGGTGTGCTTTGCGGTGTAGGAATGGCTGAAATGCATGCAAAGTTTACGTGACATTTTAAGGATGTCTTGCAGTGGGATGGTGGATTTTAGGAACCGCTTGACAACCAGATTGAACACGTGAGCCATGCATGGCGCATGGCACAACCTTACTTGACGCAGAGCAGACACCATGTTCTTTCCGTTGTCGGTCAACATGGTTCCGATTTTCTGTTTGCGCGGAGACAGCCATCTGTCGATTTCTCTGTTCATTACACTGAGAAGTTCCTCCCCTGTGTGACTACGTTCGCCTGGACCTGGCAGCAGCATGAGGAGGCGGTATAGGGGCCCATGGCAGATTAGGGGCCTGGCAGCAGCTATGGGAGGCCCGTAATCTGCCAGCACCCTATGACAAAAAATGGAACACACCAGCAGTGTGTGAGGAGACCTGAAAGTGGCACATGGCAGAGTGTGGCGATGGAGACAACCCACCGACTGTTTTGCTCGCTGCCAAGCTGCCACCCTCTTCTCCTGATGATGCGGAAGCAATAGCCTGATGACGACGAGGCTGCCAAGTGCGATCAGCCTCATCATCATCAATTAGGGTCTCCGCCTCACTACTAGCCCCCTCGGCTGCGTGTGGGTCAGGAGACAGACCTGTCTCTAGACCGGCTACCGAGCCACTCTCCTCGCCACTACTTCTTCGCCTGGCTGCTGAAGAGGCGGATGTCTCCCCCCGTTCCTGACCGCCCTCTGTTAGCTCTTCCTCACTGTACTGGATGACACCGGGAGCACTAGCCTCTGGCTGCGAATAGTGCTGCCTCGACCCCTTCCTCTGCTGCCACGTCTGCTCGCTCCTAAAACATTGCCTCCTCTGCCACTCCTCTGCATGTTGTCTGACATACTCTTTAATTAAACGATTCTGTGTCCCTGAGTAACAGTTCTGTGGCCCTCAGTAACAGTTCTGTGGCCCTCAGTAACAGTTCTGTGGCCCTCAGTAACAGTTCTGTGGCCCTCAGTAACAGTTCTGTGGCCCTCAGTAACAGTTCTGTGGCCCTCAGTAACAGTTCTGTGGCCCTCCGTAACAGTTCTGTGGCCCTCCGTAACAGTTCTGTGGCCCTCCGTAACAGTTCTGTGGCCCTCAGTAACAATTCTGTGTCCCTCAGTAACAATTCTGTGTCTGTCCCTGAGTAACAATTCTGTGTCTGTCCCTGAGTAACAATTCTGTGTCTGTCCCTGAGTAACGTTTCTGTGGCCCTAAGTAACAGTTCTGTGGCCCTAAGTAACAGTTCTGTGGCCCTAAGTAACAGTTCTGTGGCCCTCAGTAAGAATTCTGTGTCTGTCCCTGAGTAAGAATTCTGTGGCCCTAAGTAACGGTTCTGTGGCCCTCAGTAACAATTCTGTGTCCCTGAGTAACAATTCTGTGGCCCTAAGTAACGTTTCTGTGGCCCTAAGTAACAATTCTTTGTCCCTGAGTAACAATTCTGTGTCTGTCCCTGAGTAACAATTCTGTGGCCCTAAGTAACGGTTCTGTGGCCCTCAGTAAAAATTCTGAGTCCATCAGTAACAATTCTGTGTCTGTCCCTGAGTAACAATTCTGTGGCCCTAAGTAACGGTTCTGTGGCCCTCAGTAACAATTCTGTGTCCCTGAGTAACGTTTCTGTGGCCCTAAGTAACAATTCTGTGGCCCTCAGTAACAATTCTGTGTCTGTCCCTGAGTAACAATTCTGTGGCCCTAAGTAACGGTTCTGTGGCCCTCAGTAACAATTCTGTGTCCCTGAGTAACGTTTCTGTGGCCCTAAGTAACAATTCTGTGTCCCTGAGTAACAATTCTGTGTCTGTCCCTGAGTAACAATTCTGTGGCCCTAAGTAACGGTTCTGTGGCCCTCAGTAACAATTCTGTGTCCCTGAGTAACGTTTCTGTGGCCCTAAGTAACAATTCTGTGTCCCTGAGTAACAATTCTGTGTCTGTCCCTGAGTAACAATTCTGTGGCCCTAAGTAACGGTTCTGTGGCCCTCAGTAACAATTCTGTGTCCCTCAGTAACGATTCTGTGGCCCTAAGTAATGGTTCTGTGGCCCTCAGTAACAATTCTGTGTCCCTGAGTAACAATTCTGTGTCTGTCCCTGAGTAACAATTCTGTGGCCCTAACGTTTCTGTGGCCCTAAGTAACAGTTCTGTGGCCCTCAGTAACAATTCTGTGTCCCTGAGTAACGTTTCTGTGGCCCTAAGTAACAATTCTGTGGCCCTCAGTAACAATTCTGTGTCTGTCCCTGAGTAACAATTCTGTGGCCCTCAGTAACAATTCTGTGTCCCTGAGTAACAATTCTGTGTCTGTCCCTGAGTAACAATTCTGTGGCCCTAAGTAACGGTTCTGTGGCCCTCAGTAACAATTCTGTGTCCCTGAGTAACAATTCTGTGGCCCTAAGTAACGGTTCTGTGGCCCTCAGTAACAGTTCTGTGTCCCTGAGTAACAATTCTGTGGCCCTAAGTAACAATTCTGTGGCCCTCAGTAACAATTCTGTGTCTGTCCCTGAGTAACAATTCTGTGGCCCTAACGTTTCTGTGGCCCTAACAGTTCTGTGGCCCTCAGTAACAATTCTGTGTCCCTGAGTAACGTTTCTGTGGCCCTAAGTAACAATTCTGTGGCCCTCAGTAACAATTCTGTGTCTGTCCCTGAGTAACAATTCTGTGGCCCTAAGTAACAGTTCTGTGGCCCTCAGTAACGTTTCTGTGGCCCTAAGTAACAATTCTGTGGCCCTCAGTAACAATTCTGTGGCCCTAACTAGCGTTTCTGTGGCCCTCACTAACAATTCTGTGTCCCTGAGTAATGTTTCTCTGTCCCTAAGTAACGTTTCTGTCCCTAAGTAACGTTTCTCTGTCCCCAAGTAACGTTTCTCTGTCCCCAAGTAACGTTTCTGTGGCCCTAACTCTGTCCCTAATACAGAGCGGTCTGCCTCTCTTGAATGACTGGAGGCAAATGAAGAATTCTAAAATGGCCGCCATTTATAGCTCGACCATTACACAGTGCTGGCTGGCTGGCTGCTGATTGGCTAATGCGATCACATGTCATTAAGGAATGCATTATGGGTCAGCGCGCCTTGTCTGCGCGCCTTCCCAGACATCCCCGCTCCGTCGCCGCACATGTCCGCCGCCATTTTATTAAAAATTTCGATTCGCGCGTCCGAAGTAGGCTATTTTTCGGATTCGGCGCGAATCCAATATTCGAAACGAATTCCACTTCGCCTACTTCGATTCGCTCATCTCTAGTCTTCACGATAGTGACTGTTTGAGGTTGTGGACAGGTGTCTTTTATACTGATAACAAGTTCAAACAGGTGCCATTGATACAGGTAATGAGTGCAGGACAAAGGAACCTCTTAAAGAAGAAGGTACAGGTCTGTGAGAGCCAGAAATCTTGCTTGTTTGTAGGTGACCAAATACTTATTTTCCACCATAATTTGCAAATAAATTCTTTCCAAATCAGCCAATGTGATTGTCTGGATTTTTTTTCTCATTTTGTCTCTCATAGTTGAGGTCTACCTATGATGCCAATTACAGGCCTCTCTCATCTTTTTAAGTGTGAGAACTTGCACAATTGGTGTCTGACTAAATACTTTTTTGCCCCACTGTATGTTGCAGAACAGTACGCAAAGAGTCAAAGAAAAATCTGTTTTGTTCTAATAAAGAATATTAATCAATTCCCTGATTACTTGCAATTCAACCCATGTAGTTTATATCCTAGAATGTCCGTGCCACCTTCAATACGTGGGGCGGACAGGGAGATGTCTTAAAACTAGAATAGGTGAACATATTGCTAATATAAAAAAGGGGTTTGAAAAACACAGCGTTTCAAAGCATTTTAAGATGAAACATAATTGTGATCCGAGCCTATTAACCTTTTATGGTATTGATTTGGCTAAATCACATTGGAGGGGCACGGATTTAATTAATATTTCCAAAAAGGAAACTTATTGGATTTATGATTTGAATGCTCTTAAGCCCAATGCAATGAACGTTGATATTGATCTTAATTGTTTTCTCACTAATTTTTGACATTTGTTTTTACTTTGATTTTGATTTTCTATGCCATTTTTTGCGATATTTTATGGTGTGTATTAAGTTCCCTTAGTCCCTTTTTCTCTTTTCGTGAGATATTTTTTCATGAGTTGTCCCCTTTATTTTAGTAATTTTATTTATTTTATTAGAGTTTCCCTTAATTATTATAATCTATCCTTGTTGATTAGTATTACAATCCTTTTCATTTTTGATCAGAGTTCCCCTTTAGTATTTTTTCACACTGTCCCTTTAAATGCATTCATATTATTTTTTTCACACTGCCCCTTTAAATGCATATTATATGTTTTTTTCTTTTCATATGTTTCTTTATCATGTTTATGTTTTGTATAGATATTTTTATATATATTCTTATGTTAGATATATTAGGTTTTTGTCTAGATAGGTGTGCAGAGATATCAACGTGCATTCCAAGATACATGTGTTTATGTTGAATGAAGATTTTCCTTTAATGACACATGTATCTATTTTGTTACTGTCTCCCAAGATGTTTATGTTCCCAGCAATCTTTTTCTATCTGCTTATATTGAAGTCATGTTTGCTCTTTACCACATTGTTACATTTTTCCCATCTATTGTATCCATTTGTTTACGTCATAGCTGTTATAGCTTGTAGTTTGGGATAGGATTGCTTGTGCAGTCCGCTCTCAGTCACCAGTTGTCAGTCTGGTGCAGTGAATATTTCATGAACAGCTGAGGTCTCACACCCATCCGCTCCATGAGGACGTCAATGACGAAAAGCTTAGGGCGGTGCCTTTGGATGTGACATTCAGAACTCTCCTGGTCTGTTGCATGTGCATGTTTAGCTGGGTCTGAGTCGCTTGTATTCATTACACACACTGTTTATACTGATGTCAGTCTGAACACCTTGCTTGTAAGTGCATTTCTTCATTAAAGTTTGATGTTTTTTTAAAACATACTGCACCATGATTATTCACTTTTTTCTTTCGAGTGACGGTCTGATCAGCTCTCAGTTTCAATACTAAATCACCTTTGGAGTGGATTTTCAGCTTTGCAGCACATCTGTTGGAGTTCATCCCTCATTTATTCAGTGTTGCTGTCACCATATTATTCATTGCTCCCAGAGTAACAAGTACTATATGCTGGGTTTTCAAGAATCAGCATTTTACTCTGGTGAGTTCTATTTAACCATTTTTGGTGGTGGATTCACTTGGTGATTATTTTGGACATTATTTGAACTTTTGGACTTTCATTTTTGCTGGATTTTATTTTGATTCAAAATATTGCTTCTTATTGTTTTGTTACATTTTTTTACACTTTTGTATGTATTTAAGCACAACGTTTTTTGAAGTTTTGTATATCCTGTAAGTTTATAGACTAGGTTCTGCAACTTATTGTTGTCATATACAATTTCCGTGGCGCTGGTTCTTTATACAGTTGCAAGAAAAAGTATGTGAACCCCTTGGGATTACGTGGAGTTTTGCATGAATTGAGCATAAAATATGCTCTGAACGTCATCTAAGTCACAACAATAGAAGAACACAGTCTGCTGAACATAATACTACACAAACAGATGTTGCCATGATTTAATTGCACATAACATGTAAACATTCACAGTGCAGGGAGGAAAAAGTATGTGAACCTTTGGACTTAACTGGTTGACCCTCCTTTGGCAGCAATAACCTCAACCAAACATTTCCTGTAGTTGCAGATCAGACCTGGACAACAATCTGGAGTAATTTTGGACCACTTCTCTTCACAAAACTGTTTCAGTGTAGCAATATTTTTGGGATGTCTCGTGTGAATCGCTCTCTTAAGGTCATGCCACAGCATTTCAATCGGGTTGAGGTCAGGACTCTGACTGGGCCACTCCAGAAGGCGTATTTTGTGCTGTTGCAGCCATTGTTTTGTTGAATTACTTGTATGCTTTGGGTCATTGTCCTGTTGCATCACCCATCCTCTGCAGAGCTTCAGTTGGCAGACAGATGGTCGTACATTTTCCTGCAAATTGTCTTGATAAACTCTGGAATTCATTTTCATATCAATGACAACAATCCATCCAGGCCTTGAGGCAGCAAGGCAGCCCCAAACCATGATGCTCCCTTCGCCATGTTTTACAGTGGGGATGAGGTTTTGATGTTGGTGTGCTGTGCCTTTTTTTTCTCCACACATAGTGTTGTGTGTTCTTCCCAAACAACTCAATCTTCCATCCAGGTGCTCTTTTGCAAACTTCAAAACGTGCTGCAATATTCTTTTTGGACAGCAATGGCTTCCTCCGTGGTGTCCTCCCATGTACTCCATTCTTGTTTAATGTTTTCCTTATTGTAGATGTGTCAACAAAAATGTTAGCATGTGCCAGAGATTTCTATAGGTCTTTAGCTGACACTCTGGGATTCTTCTTTACCTCATGCAGCATTCTGCACTGTGCTCTTGCAGTCATTTTTACAGGACGACCACGCCTAGAGAGAGTAGCAACAGTGCTAAACTTTCTCCATTTGTAGACAGTCTGTCTTACCGTGGACACACGAACATCAAGGCTTTTGGAGATACTTTTATAACCCTTTCCAGCTTCATGCAAGTCAACAATTCTTGATCATAGGTCTTCTGAGAGCTCTTTTCTGTGAGGCATGGTTCACATCAGACAGTGCTTCTTGAAACCAGTAAACCCAAAACAGGTGTGTGTTTTTTAAGGGCAGGACAGCTGTCAGCAACACATCCAATATCATCACACTGATTGGAGTCAAGGTTGGCTCACTCCTGGCTCCAATTAGCTCTGGGAGAAGTCATTAAGCTAGGACCTCACCTACTTTTTCCTCCCTGCACTGTGAATGTTTACATGTTATGTGCAATGAAACCATGGCAACATCTAATGTTTGTGTAGTATTATGTTCAGCAGACTGTGTTCTTCTATTGTGACTTAGATGACGTTCAGAGCACATTTTATGCCCAATTCATGCAAAACTCCACGTAATCCCAAGGGGTTCACATACTTTTTCTTGCAACTGTATATGTAAATCAAACATGCCCAATGTATCTTTATGAGTCTTTTGAACATGTAATTTTTTTGGCACGTTTGGAAATTTGGAAAGAAAATTTAAACTTTTTTTAAATATATCTATATCTATATAGATTATGTGTTCAAAGTAATAGCAGTCAGACATCACGAACCTGATCAATCACTGTTTTTGGTAGAAATGATATTTCTACATGGCAAATAATTTACTAGCAGGTGTAGTAGAGTAATAGAAATCCAACAGACACAACAGTCATGACATGCATGCTGCTGATTGTGTAATTGAATCACTAATTGAAAGGGGCATGTTCAAAATAATAGCAGTGTGAAGTTCTATTAGTGAGGTCATTCATTCATTGAAAAACAGGTGGCAATTATTGCCCTTATTTAAGGAAGGAAGGCAGCAAATGTTGTACATGCTGGTTACAGTGCATTCTCTCTGAAATTCTGTGGAAAATGGGTCGTTCCAGACATTGTTTAAAAGAACAGCGTACCTTGATTAAAAAGTTGATTGGAGAGGGGAAAACAAAGAAGTACAGAAAATGATAGGCTGCCCAGCTAAAACGATCGCAAATGCTTTCAAGTGGCAACCAAAACCTGAAAGATGTGGAAGATAGCGGAAAACTATTCGAATGGATAGAAGAATAGCCAAAATGGCAAGGACTCAGCCAACAATCAGCTCCAGGAAGATCAAAGGTGGTCTAAAGTTACCTTCGAGTACTGTTACAATTAAAAGATGCCTATGTGAAGCCAAGCTATCTGCAAGAAACCCCCACAAAGTCCCACTGTTGAAAAAAAACGTGCTGAAGAGGTTACAATTTACCAAAGAGCACATTGACTGGAATAAAGAGAAATGGCGCAACATTTTGTGGACTGATGAAAGTAAGATTGTTCTTTTTGGGTCTAGTGGCTGGAGACAGTTAGTGAGACGACCCCCCCCCCAAACACTGAATTCAAGCCACAGTACACTGTGAAGACAGTGAAGCATGGTTGCGCAAGCATCATGATATGGGGATGTTTCTCATACTACGGTGTTGGGCCTATTTATCGCATACCAGGGAATGGATCAGTTTGAATACATCAGAATACTTGAAAAGGTCATGCTGCCTTATGCTGAAGAGGAAATGCCCTTGAAATGGGTGTTCCAACAAGACAACGACCCCAAACACACCAGTAAACGTGCAACATCTTGGTTCCAGTACAACAAGATTGACGTTATGGAGTGGCCAGCCCAATCCCCGGATCTTAATCCAATTGAAAACTTGTGGGGTGACATAAAAAAATGCAGTTTCTGAGGCCAAGAAATAGAGAAGTACTGTGGAATGTAGTCCAATCACCCTGGGCTGGAATACCTATTCACAGGTGCCAGAAGTTGGTTGACTTCATGCAACACAGATGTACAGCAGTTCTCAGAAACAGTGGTTATACAACTATTAAGTGATTCAAAGGAAAGCAAAATCTTCAAACATTTTTCAGTTTATATAGTGAATGTTTGAGTTTGTAAAGAAGAATACAAACACTGCTATTTTTTTAAACAGTCTAATATTCACTTTTCTTCAATTTGTTTTTTTTTAGAGGAACAACACAAATTTTATATATTTTTCTTCGTGTTTTGAATTGGAATAGAATGTGTAGTGTTCCCAATGCATTTGTATGGAAATAAAAGCTATTAGAAGGATTTTGAGCTTTATTCACTTTTTTCAACACACTGCTATTATTTTGAACACAACTGCGTGTATATATATATATATATATATATATATATATATATATATATATAACACACAGCATGGACATACAGTGAAGGAAATAAGTATTTGATCCCCTGCTGATTTTGAATGTTTGCCCACTCAAAGAAATGATCAGTCTAAAAATCAAATGGTAGGTGTATTGTAACACAGAGACAGAATAGCAACACAAATTCAAAAGAAATGCATGTCTAACAAATTATGAACTGATTTGCATGTTCATGAGGGAAATAAGTATTTGATGCCCTTCACAAAACATGACTTCGTACTTGGTGGCAAATCCCTTATTGGCAATTACAGAGATCAGACGTTTCCTGTAGTTGACCATCAGGTTTGCACACATCTCAGAAGGGATTTTGGCCCACTACTCTTGGCAGATCCTCTCCAAGTCATTAAGGTTTGGTGGCTGACGTTTGGCAACTCAAACTTTCAGCTCCCTCCACAGATTTTCAATCGGATTAAGGTCTGGAGACTGGCTAGGCCACTCCAGGACCTTAATGTGCTTTTTGAGCCACTTCTTTGTTGCCTTGGCCATGTGTTTTGGGTCATTGTCATACTGGAACACCCATCCATGACCCATTTTCAATGCCCTGGCTGAGGGAAGAAGGTTCTCACCCAAGATTTAATGGTACATTGCCCCATCCATTGCCCCTTTGATGCTGTGCAGTTGTCCTGTCCCCTTTGCAGAAAAACACCCCCAAAGCAGAATGTTTCCACCATGTTTGACAGTTGGGATGGTGTTCTTGGGGTCATAGGCAGCATTCCTCCTCCTACAAAAATGGCGAGTTGAGGCCAAAGAGCTCGATTTTGGTCTCATCTGTCCACAACACTTTCAACCAGTCCTCCCCTGCATCATTCAGATATTCAGTGGCAAATGTCAGATGGGCCTGGACATGTGCTTTCTTGAGCAGAGGGACCTTGCGGGCACTGCAGGATGTCAATCCCTGTCGGAGTAGTGTGTTACCAATTGTTTTCTTGGTGACTGTGGTCCCAGCTGCCTGGAGATCATTGACAAGATCCTCACATGTAATTCTGGGATGATTCCTCACTGTTTTTATGATCATTGACACTCCACGAAGTAAGATCTTACATGGTGCACCAGACCTAGGGAGACTGACAGTTTTGTGTTTCTTCCATTTGTGAATGATTACACCAACTGTTGTCACCTTTTCACCAAGTTGCTTGGCGATTGTTTGGTAGCCCAGTCCAGCCTTGTGTAGGTCTACAATCTTGTCCCTGACATCCTTGGACAGCTCTTTGGTCTTTGCCATGGTGGAGAGTTTGGAATCTGATTGTTTGATTGCTCCTGTGGACAGGTGTCTTTTATACAGGTAACAAAATGAGATTACAGCATTCCCTTTAAGAGACTGCTTCTAATGTCAGTGTGTTATCTGTATGAAAGACACCTGGTAGCCAGAAATCCTGCTGAATAAGGGATCAAATACTTATTTCCCTCATGAACATGCAAATCAGTGCATAATTTGTTAGACATGCATTTCTTTTGAATTTGTGTTGCTATTCTGTCTCTCAGTGTTACAATTCACCTACCTTTCGATTTTTAGACTGATCATTTCTTTGTGAGTGGGCAAACATTCAAAATCAGCAGAGGATCAAATACTTCTTTCCTTCACTGTACTAAGAGATACACCCCAAAATACAATCTGCCACTCCTGAGTATGGTGATACCACATGCGAGACTCTCACAGCCTAGCCAAGTGCAAAATCCAAAGGCGCACCTTCAGGAGTTCTAGAGGCATTAATTACACACCCAATTTCCTGACTACCCATCAAATTTTTGGAGGCCCTGGAGCACCCTGATAGTGGAGGACATGACCCCCACTACTAGTACCTGGCCTACCATCTGGGTGCACTGCTGGTGATGGTCACTATACCAGGATGTACAGCGCTGCTGGTGGGTGCCCGCTCCTCCTCAGACCACCTAGATATCTTTTTTGGGACTCCTTCCTGCTTTGAATCAGTTACAAAAGGATGTTGATGGGCACTGGGAAACCATTGCAGATACTGTTGTATGCTGGGACACCGACAGATGTTGATGGGACACTGGTACACCGTGACCAATGTTGCTGTGCACTTAGACACTCACAGATGGCTGTACTGTGTGGGATCTACACATAACTACACCGTAAAATCAGCAGCTACACACCCAGCAGGCTGCATGGATCAGCTCTCCTCATTGCACACTCTGTGCGAGGAGGAAAGGTGATACATTGACACATGCCTCTATTTACATTGTGTGATGGCTGTGATTGGACACAGCTATCACATGATCAAGAGGGACAATCAGAGAGTGGATCTCCCATTACGTGATGGGCTGCGTCCGAGGAACACAGGATCACACTGTGTTGCCCTGAGGCTGCACCTGAGCACCAGGAAGGAGGATGTATGGGAACATCATCTGGGGAAGTGGTTAAGAAAGCAAGCCAGCTCATCGCATGGATGGAGAAACGCTGTCTGTTTTTTGCAGTGGCACTCTGAACTATGGCCTGTTGACCATTCTGTTTGCCTAATTGTTGCCCACTTTTCTCATTCATTGCTTGGCAACATCCCAGGGCCTATGAATACTCAGCCTGTGTCCGTACTGTATGATGACAAGAAGAGTTTTGAATTACCTGCAAATTCCATGTCTTGGAGTACAGCACAGAACCCAGACTATGCTCCCTTCTATTCCTGTTTTTCTGCACAGCTTGCTACAAAACTGAACTCATGGAGTGGGGGGGGGATTACAGGGAAGGTGCCCAGCGGGTATGTCATCAAACATTTGCCAGTGTTCAATCATCTGGGGGTACCAGTCTATAACCCAGGGTCTATATATACTCTATACATAGCCAGTGTACTGTAACATATGAAGGCAAGTCACAATTTCTCCTTTTTATAAGGGTAGGTTGACACTGCTGCAATTGGATTTTGATCCAACTATCAGTGTGATTATGTAGTGCAACTACATAAGTTACTCTTAAGTGGTGTGCATATTCTGTGGGGCCAAACTTATGCTGGAATCACACCAACGTAGTACAGAAACGTTTTCCAAAATTGTGCCTTCCAGAGTTGCACTGATGTGAACGGGCACAATTGAAAACAATGTGCTTCCCGCTGTCATGCAAATCTGTGCAACTCAAGTTGCACTAGTGTGAATGAAGAATAAGGATGAACATGGGCATTAAACATTTAAAGCGGTTAACCACTTTCCTACTGCTGTGCTTTACTCCTTAACGCCAGTGCCTCCTGGCCCTTTACGGGGTTTCTGATGCCGGGAGGCAGGGTTTATGATCATGTGACCACCATGATTGGCTGGCAGAGTGGTCAAAAGCTCCCAATTACAAGTAGAAACAGTTGGGTTGTATTGCTGCCTATAACACAAAAATAATTTGCGCTAGTGTAGTACAGATCCGAAGAAAAGTGCCCCAAAAAATGTGACAATCCACCACCAAAATCACTAAATAAACTCATCAGAGCTATAAAAAACTGAAGCATATATTGCTCTGGGGGCGATGGTATTAGAGTAATGAACCACTCATGGATGTGTCTTCAGGGAGTAATATTCTGCAGAACCCAGCTCCAAGCAGACCAATTTCAATCAAGCAATGCTCTATAATTAAATACCACTAAGGAAATCCACTTCTCCAAGAGATCACTTTAATCGTATCCAAAAGGGGTAATACCAGACACTCGGAAGAAATAAAAAAACTTCATGGTGCAGTATTGTTAAAAAACAGCTTCGTTTATTATGCACTCATTGCACTTATCTCAAAGGGTGTCCCAGCCGACACCTGCGTTAACAGCATATAAGAATCACAATGAAAACGAACCCAGCCACTCGGCACATGCGCAGTAGATCACTGGGAAACGTAATGACATCACATCAATCAAGCCCTGCCCTAGGCGTTTCGTCATCGACGTCCTCATCCGCTCCGTGAGCAATATATGCTTCAGTTTTTTTATAGCTCTGGTGAGTTTATTTAGTGCTTTTGGTGGTGGATTGTCACATTTTTTGGGGCACTTTTCTTCGGATCTGTACTACACATCTTAAATTTGTACTGTTTTTGGACACTTTTTATATAAAAAATTTTTTTAAATTATCTATAACTATTACTCACATTGATAATATCTTTATATTTTCTTTGTTCACAGGTATATTGTAATATTTATTTACTAGCGCAAATTATTTTTGTGTTATTTTTCACACTTTATTTATGGTGGATTTTGCAGCTGGTATATCAGTTAGTGACCAACATTTTTCTCTTTCCATAGGCGCCATTATATTTATTTACTTATGTATTGCTGCCTACTGGAGATTGGGACACTGGCAAACAGATACCACATATAACCCCTCCTCCACCCAGCCCACCCCTCTTCTGTGAGAAAGCAATACACAGGGCCAACAGACACTGACAACACCATGAAGGGAACAGGAACAGGTCTCCCAGAAGGAACGATGCCCAAAGCTGAACCAGATGAATTTAAGTCCTCTGGGGTCTACCAACAGCTTATGATAAACCACAAAGGATGAACCGGATGCTCACTTCAGGACAGAAGAGAAAAATCACTAGCAAGGGGCATGATTTTACCTGAACGAACACCAAGAATGTATCAGTAGGGTGCTGTGAGCCAAAACACCAAACAGGTAGAACTGGGCAACTACCTGAAAAAAAAAAAAAAAAAAAAAAAGACCAACAACCTATTTTGGTCAACAAAAACGCTGAGGCAAATCTCCAGGAGCACCAGTTCCCCAAGAGGAGAGTGGATAAAAACAAGCCCACAAGAAGAGACCAGCCAGTCTACAAGCAAAATGCACAAGCCTCACACTCCTAAATCCTGGAATTCAGGCATGGGAAGTACCTAGAGAAAAATGAGACTGAGTGGCCAGACAACTCATCCCACACAAACTAGCCAGGAAATAGAGAACCTTACAGTGTAATAACCCAAAAGGATAGCCAAAAGAAAGTTAGCAACCTAGGGGCACCAACGCTGAAGTTAACCTGCCTGAATAAGACAGAAAAGGTGTACAAATTCATGAGGAAAAAAGTTATATTAAAGTCCCTTACTCATGCACTCGGAACACCAGAGAAATATGTAAAAAGCATCTAAGACCTGCAGGTGTCTCCTGGGTTTATCAAAGGAATTCGACATTCCATAAGCATAACATGGTCCTAAATACCATCTGATGTACTCCACGGCCAAGACAGCATCCACAATTATGGATGGGATGCAGGGACCTTAGCCAAATTGCTATAAATATTCACCTAAAGAGGAACAGAATTGAGGTAGGGACTGGGTGAAACTTCCTCAAAAAAGTTGTGGATCAGCCACAAAAGTAAAATGTAAAACCAGGTAATCAGGTCCCAATGAATGCCTATGAACATACTTTGTCCCCAACAGAGAGTACCTGCAGCAGGTGAACCACAGAATCTTCCAGTGACAGCATCTCCCTGCCAAGCAGGAAATGGTGCGCAAACCTCTATGGGAGAAGACAAAAAGTTAACGAGCGCAAAATGGTAATTCTGCCTCTCTTCAGTAAACGTATACAATAAAAACTTGAGCGCAAAAAAAAAAACAACCTTCTGTGTACACTAGTGCTGCTAACACATGTATTTCCACATACATATATAGTGATATCTTATATTAGTGCCGCGCATATATCTCCATATACTGTACAGAATCTAAGTGCGTCAAAAAAACATAACTTAAAACACTTGAATGTTATGACCACAACTTTTAGTCCTTTAGATGTGATATCTGTGATATGATAAACACCACAGTAAAAACGCCTGTCAAATATTAAATCCAATGCATTCAAGGAAATTCCAAGACGACGTAACGCGTAGGGTGGGCAGATGACAAGCCGCAAATCCGGAAGTTTACGAGCTGCCAGCAATACCTTATACCATTTTAAAAGGGAAAAGCGCTATTTGACCTATGCAATTTGGGTCATAGGAGGTGAGAGTATAACGGTATGTCTTTGGTGGAGGAGCACATATAAGAATATATGTGGACACAAGAAAAAAGGAGCACCTGTCTGGCACAAGTTTTTTCTATATATGCATGGATATTATCACATATAAAAGGACTAAAGGTTGTGGTCATAACATTCACAAGTGTTTAAGTTATATGTTTTTTGATGCACTTAGTAGATTGCATACAGTATACGGAGATATATGCATGGCACTAATATAAGCTATCACTGCCTCTCTTCAGTGTCCAGATCATTTGTCCCCTTCCGGGGAGAACTACCAAACCTTCCCAGGGGTGCAGGTCTTATAACACCCAAGCGGTTTAAATCCAGGTCAAGGAACTGATGCATAGTTCCAAAAAAGACAAGGCAACCTGTCCTGGGAAGGAGTGGGCCCCAGGTGACCTTGTTAATCATGGGAATGCTGAAGGGTACCAATTACCATAAAGGGTTCAATAGTATCCGAGGATGTAAAGTTCTGCTACAGGGAGTCTAATTCCAGATAGGATGCAACTCCTAAAGCACAGTTTCCATCTGCACAGAACCGGGGGTACCAGAGTATGGGGGATCCAGGAAGGCCCTAGAAGACATTACTTACTGCAGTAGCAACAAAAAGATGCCAAACGCAAGAAGTTAGCCACAGGGTCTTAAGCACCCAAATGCCAAGGAGGCAATCCACCCCAGGACCCATCTGGGTACAAGCAGTTCCTCACAGGCATGACACCACACCTTCATGCAAACTGTCATGAGGGATAGCTGACCTCTAGCTTTGGACCCTATGGCCTTAGTGGGAGTTAGGCCATTGAGGTCTTCGAGCACTTACAGCTGAAGCAGATGAGGGAAAAGTGTAGGACTCCTCCAGAGATCTCCTGTGTTGAAGCATCAATTCTATCTGGGAATACTGAGTTAATGCACCCAAAACCACTAGGACAGTATGGGCTGAGGTCACCTGTGGAAACAGGACTGTCCCCAGTATTACAATTCATACCTTTCCAAATACAAACAAATCTGGCCAATTGTGCTGATGAGATTTTCAGGTGGCTGAGCTGACCAAGTCACCGTAGGCAAGGAGTGGAATCAGACTGGAGGAACCATAAGAAGCTTTGAGAACAAGCAGTAGGTTAGTTCTAATTTCCAGGCTGAATAGCAGGAGAGAGTGTGAAGCAGGCCACCCAGTAAATATCAGCACTCACTTTTTCATGCTTACAGCAGAAAGTGGAAAGGCATCAACTAATGAAAGTGCCAAATGTTAATATTGAGGGACACTTCTGACTATCAAAGCTGATACTGAGGAAACGCTGATCTGGACAGCCGCTGTATAAAAGACCATTTCAAGCAGAGGTGTAAAGAGAAATCTTGAGTGAAGACACCAAGAAAAATATGGCTAGCAAAAAACCCCCCCCCAAAAAAACTAAAAAAAAAAAACCCTTGTTTCAGCAGAACTGAAGAAAAGGCATCCAACTGTCTAAGGCACTAACATAAAACTGGGTAGAGGAGGGGATTTACAGGGGCTGGTTCACAAATGTTTGTCAGTGTGCCAAACTTCTGCAGGTGGAGGTAGAAACTGTTTTTGAAATCCTGTGTCCCTTAATAGATTAAGTGAAAACACAAAGGGACTGGGAAAACCAAAAAATATGCAACTCTTTAGGGTGGGATACCCTTTAGCAGCAATTTATCTTGGGATAAATATTTGATTAAATATAGCAAAGATCAGGTCTAGCTATCAATAGAAAACAATTCACAAACATGGGTGCAAGGACTGTTTATTGATCATTTTATTAATGACAAACATGTTTAAAACAAATCAAAGGGAGAGGAAAACAAAACAAAACAAAAAAAAAGGACACTGTGCTAGCACAAGCATTCCTGGGTACTTAAAATCCAGAATAACTGCTACAGGAAAACAGAAATCTAGCTAACTGATGCTGTTAATTCAGTGAAGGAGTGAGATCATGTTAAACATTCACCAATATACTGGACTTCTATGCAGGAAATTTTTCTAGATACACACTTAAACTACTTAGAATGCAGTGCAAGGTAAGGGAAAAAATAAAATTAAAAGAGCCCTTCGGCAACATTTAGAAAATAAAAAGAGTCCATATCTTGCAGGAAGGAAGGTGGCCAGAGTCATGTTCAGCGTGCACGAAAAATGCAACGTCAGTCTGTTTGATCAGTGACAATGGTTCAGAATTGGCACACCAATGAAATATTACCTAAAAGTATATAAACTGAACAGGTTTATATCGTATATCAGCCAAACTGAACCAAACTGAACCAAACTAATCCAGAAGAACCCATGGTTTAAGACAAGTGCTTAAAATGTTTGGAGGAAAACCAGTAAACAGTATTTGCTAGGGGGAAAAATAGTAACTTGGGATCGCAAAATAACTGCATTTTCAAGTGTTATTTTTTTTTTCCCCACACAGGCCTTTAGTGCCAGTGACAGCAGGGGCAAAAAACTAGCCGACATTTTATAAATCCTTAAACTAAATCATATATGGATTTCTACAATGCCAAACAAATTTATATTGTTTTGCTCTTAAAACATCTTAAGTTGTGTACACTGGAGCTGAATGGACAGAAGGCGAGTCTGGCCTGTTACTGACCTAAGGCCAGGTCCATTCACACTCAGTCTCACTAAAAGCACCAGATGTGCTTCCAGTCATACAGTGACTGTAGACCACCTTCCACACTGCCTGCATTCCTGTTTGCTTTTCAACCAGTTTCAAAATCTATTGCAAAGAACTTGACTTTCAAACCTATATAATCCCCAGTTTCCACTACTAGATCCATTTCTGGGAGGGGAAGTTGTAGCAGGCTAGCTTGTCTTTCCTTGACAGGTGGGTGCCGAAGGGCAGAGGAAACCCGTCCCTTTTTCAAAGCATACAATTTGCCTAAACAATGATTTATTTATTGTGTGGAGTAGAGTCCAGACAGTAGCCAATCAAAGCATACAGAAAACACTGAAAAAACCCCTCTCCTTATGGGAGTTTGTATACTCCTTTGCTCTACTACACTGCTTTAGGAAAGAGAGGCTAGTCATCAAGTCATTTACTGCATCTTAAATCTGAAAGTCCTTGTTTGTGGCCATATGTCTAACTAGCCACAACATTAACCACAATGTCTTGCAGTACTCAGGTCCACCGCAACCAGCAGTTAAAAAAAATAAATATCCAGCACTTATTTTCTCTAGAAGTTTTGTTAAAACCATCTAAGAGATCTAGAACCTTCAGGTAGAAGGGAATGGTGGAGTCCATCAGTTTCCCAGTCAAAGCCAGTTTGAAAATCAAACCTACATCTCAAAGTTGACCTTGTTAGCTGGTAATACTGCAGTATGTTCTGAACAATCTAGAAGAAATGCTGTTTACAGTTAAAACAGACTTGCATGAGCATGTAAAAGAAAAACAACTCTGAGATAAGGAACTGTTTTCTGCCAGCTTTGAGAAGATGGTGCTCAAGGAACACACATGAACGAGCTGGAAAAAGTAAAAGCGGATTTCTCAAGCCCATGACCAAGTTATGGTGGGCTAGAGAGGTCTAGATTGCTGTTCCAATGTGAGTAGCGGCATCTTGATGGCAATGGTTCCTCCCATTAACTACCTATTTCGTTGAGTGTATGTGGCTCCTCTGATGTTCAGCCACTTCTCCTATCGTTCTCCTCGCCTCAGTGTGCTTGCAGTGGTCTCGCTTGCTTTCGCTCTCTCGATATTTTTGTATTTAATCCCTCTCTCGTTCCTCTCTCTCCTGTTGCTCTCACAGTGGTGCTTCAGTTTTAGCAGTGGAAAACAGGTATCCGTTTTATTTTTTTATTACTCAGAATAAAATGTGGATGAACTAAGTTCCACACAGGCTTAGCTCTTCTTCAACCTGCATAGTGAGCAAAACAAAAACCCTTAGTAAAATAAATTAAAATTTTAAAATATTGGTTACTTGCTATTGCATTGACACAAAATAAAACCACTGCTGATCTATTCAAGTCTGGAAGGGTTTATTCTCTTTATGACCAGGGCATTTTTTGCTATTCAGCACTGCCCTAAGTTAACTGGCAATTGGGCGGTCATGCAAGACTGTACCCAAATTAAATTTTTTTTTTTTTAACACAAATAGAGCTCTCTTTTAGTGGTATGTGATCACCACTGGTTTTTTTTATATGAACAAAAACAGACCGAAAATTTGGAAGAAAAAAAAAAAAAAAAAATATCAGCGAATCACATGGCAGCAACTCAATGCATTTAGGCAACTAGATGTTGTGAATACAACTTGCTGAAGTTCAAATCGAGAAAAAGGGATTTAAGTGACTTCGAACTTGGAATGGTTGTTGGTGCCAGATGGGCTGCTCTGAATATTTCAAAAACAAAATCTACTGGGATTTTCATGTACAACCAGGGTTTACAGAGAATGGTCAGAAAAAGAAAATATTCAGTGAGCGGCAGCTGTGTGAATGAAAATGCCTTAGTGATGCCAGAGGAGAATGGGCAAACTGGTTTCTGCAACATTCAGAGGATAGGGTCAGAATTTGGCGTAAACATGAAAGCATGGATCCATCCTGCATTGTATCAACAGTTAAAGCTGGAGGTGGTGTAATGGTGTGGGGGATATTTGGTACACACTCACACATACATACACTGGAATTTACACAGCTATAGATGCTATATTGATAATGGTGGTGATCAGCAACTTATAGCAAGTGTGCTGGGAAATCTGGCGCTAACTGACACTGGCTGAGAGGGACTCCAACATCACTAGTGGCACTAACACAGTGATCAGATAAAATACTATACACTGTACTGACACTGGCTGGGAAGGATTAACATCTTGGGGTATCAAATTGTTAACTGTGTACAAGTGTAATGAGTGCTGCTTTTACTCACAGTTCTGCCAGGTGGCGATGTATGTGAATCTCACCTAGCCTGGCTGTGCCGTACATACTGTGGGCGGGTGGCAAAGGGTTAAGGTGCCAGTTTTTTGCTGGCCTATTTTAAGTCTCTAAAGTGGAACAAGTGCTCAGATCAGTAGTTTCGGCATGCTCGTTCTGGGTCAGTGACTGAGAAATATGGAAGCCAGATACATTCTGGCATTTAGTAGAGGCCAACTTAGAGCATAAAGCCCAACTCCAGCTTTGCCATCACTACAAACCATTTATTTGGGCCAAGCTGGCCAAAAAAATGTTTTTACTAGAACATAGCCACTTGTCTGCGCTGTACAAATTGTACGTAGCATCAGCTACATAGTGTTGTGTTCTGGCAGTGGTACAGGGACTTCCCATTCCATTCCAGAAAAAAAAAAAAAAAAAAAAAAAAAAAAAAGTAGGGTTGAGCCTTGCATTTCAACAAGAACTGCAAAGTTTACTCTGGATAGCTGAGGTTTGTATTGTGATGTCATCCACTTGCCTCTCCACCTCAACCATTCAGAGGAAGCCTTATATTCAATGATAAATGGCGTTCTATAAATGGCTGAGCAGTGCTCAGCCCGTCATACTTTTGTTTCAGGAACAGTAAGTTCTTGTACCGCAGCCAGAACATATCACTGTATATTGTATGTAGCTAATGCTACAATAGGATTTACAAAGCGCAGGCAGTGGCCGCATGTATTAGTAAAGGAAATAGCTAGCTTGGGCCAGCATGGCTTCACTAAAACCTTCACTTCCTGTCCTATAGCCAAAACAGGACTTTCAAGAAAAACCCTACAAACTGAGGGAATTCCTGGTTGTCACCAAAACTAGTGTCCTCAATGGAAGATCTCCCCTCTACTCCTGCTCTGGTGACAGCCCAAAATTTGGGATTTTCTTTCAATTTCACTCATAGTGATAACAGCAAACAGGACAAATAGAGAGTATCTCCCTAATGGGGGGACAGACAGCAATAAAAACCTGACAGGTGTACCCACTTGCAACAGATATCAGCATTGGCAAGTTATGACTATTAAGGAAAGCAACGAATGCCATAACTTTTCAGATACTTACACATTAGTACTGTGACAGCCCAGTCACGCCTCCATGTTGATATGCACGTTCACCCTGGTAAGTAGAATCCTGCGATAACGCAACATCAATTTGTGACTTAAATTCATCACCAAGGTAGCTATCCTAAAGCAAGAACAGAAACATTCATGTTACTTTTAATCGGCTTCTCACAACAGCATTCATAGTAAGCGAGCATGATCTAAATTTTGTGAGATGGGTATTTCTATACTGCATGCAAGATTTGAAGGTTTTCTATGTTTTTGCTGGTAAAAAATACATTTAACCCCTTCCCACTCTGGCGTCCTTCTAAACAGTTCTGAACACCTGGGACACTAAAAGGATCAGCAGGGGTGACCATTGTAACAGATCTTTAGCCCAGACTGAGAGCTGTCTTTGTGCTGAAGGCACACACTCAGAACAAACATCGGCCACCTAGTGATACATATATGCAGGGTGTTGGTGTTAAAGCCTACGTTTTAGGCACCATACATCTGTTAGGTCTCTCATAAAGGGATTCATAAGAAAAGATCATAAAACTGCCAATTATATCTACACCTATATCTACAGGTATTTACGAGATTTTTTTCACTAGATGTAAATGAGGTGGATGCTGTGTATTTAAATCTCTATGTACTCTCAGTTCATGGAGTATGTTTTTTGACTGTCAACTTGTGTTGTATCATAGTGAAGAAAAAAAAAAAATAATTTGCTTTTAAATTCAATATCTTTAAGTACAGTACAGGTCTTATTCATATGCCATGGGTTATATGCTGCTGTCTTTAAGAGACAGAACATTCACAAACAGCTCTGCTGGGAACACCCTCATAACCCCACCCACTCTGTTGGACTGCAGTTATGTAGGAAGCAAGAAGGAGAAAGAGGACGGAGGGGAGGGACCTGTGTTATGTACTAGATAGATAGATTGTAATAGATCGTAGATTGTATCCCTTGGTCGCCAACCCCCAGAGCCTGGAGGGGAGGGGCGGCATTTAGTGGAACCAATAGGCTGTATTTTTCTCCAATTGCAGCAGCAGAAAACTAGCATCTCTCCCTATCCCTCTTACTGGCATTCAGCTGCTGCAAGTTTTAACGGTTCCAATAAATTCCACCCCTCATTTCTAGGTTTCTCTTACTTCTACTGTTCAGCCCACTGTGTGCTCCCTTGGCACAAACCCCCATTCACACCATAACACTGCAGCTTTCCTTCCTTTCCTGTCCCTCTGCCTGCTGCTGGGAATGCTTCTGGTTAGAGAGCGGCAGAAAGGGCCGGTAAATATGTAATTTACCGGCCCCTTCTTTTTCTGAATGAGCACAGTAAGTCATCGGTACTGATTGCTTCTGTGTCCATTCATATCTGAAGCATAGTAAATGGTGTTTACGATGTTTCAGCTTGTGAATGAACAGGAAGCCGCTCTGTACAGAGCACCACAAATTCATTTACTGCCCAGTGCAGTTAAGGCTGCAGAAAAAGGAATTAAAGAATCTTTGTCCTCATTTCCATTGGCTCAAAACTGAGATATCAGGTGTCTGTTAAGATCCCTGATATTTCACCAAAGCTCCCCACCAGGCCTCCTAAAAAAAATAAACATTGTAACATATAAATAAAAAAAAAAGCTACTGCCACCATCCACTGCCCTACTGACACTGTTCACTGCTCTGACTTACACTATCCACTTTTAAGGTAGACGAAGGTTATATTCTTCTAATTTTTACTATTTACTTAGGCCTTGCTAGTAAAAAAAAAAAAAAAAAAAAAAAAAGAAGGAGGGAGGGAGGGGGGTGTCAAACCCCAGTGAACTTTGATCTCTCATGTTCTTTAGGTAGATCCTCACCAGTCACAGGCTGCCTACCTGTGTTGTAGGCCATTTGGGTCCCATCAGAAGCCTGGATGAAAAACTCCAAGTTAGCAATACACACATCCTGCCTTATTGTTAGGACATGAAACTGCTAGATGCTCAGTCCCTTGCACTGCACAAGTGAAAACCAATGGTATGACAATAAAGCTGCACAGTTTAATATCTACTGGGGCACCTTGACTGCATAGGCTATTTTCTGAAAAAGGTGAACTTAGCGTTAAACTCCATCATTTAAATATATTAGCAGACTGGACGGGGGGAAATTTACCTGAGATAATTCTGGCTGGGAGAGTCCCGGCTGACTCATTTGGGAAGGCTGGCTCATGGATATATAACCTTGTGTTAGAGGGCCTTGAGAGAATGGCTGAGATACAACATCCTGGCTGGCTTGGCTGTTGGGCATGTGTCCCTGGCTCATGCCTTGAAGTCCTATGCCTCTCTGTTTCTGGCGTCCACCACGGGTTGCCTTTCCTTTAGGCATGCCCCGACCTGGGGGGGGGGGGAGAAAGAATAAAGCGCTATAGATAAATATATAAAACATCAGGTTGTGACACCGACAAACAGAAAACATAAGCCAGCTCCTGTAAACAACTCCTATACCTAGCATGCCTCAGTTTTTTTGAGAATGCCACACCAAATGGAATAGCAACACAAAGGTGTGCGACCCGTGTTTCTCAATGTACTCTAAAGAAAAATATTTTTTAAGTACAATTTTTTTTTCTATTTTCCACTGAGGGACACAGGAATTCCAGCACTTGGGACGTCCAAAAGCAGTCTAACGGCAAAGTATTTATGTTCTGCATTCTGTGTGAGAAGTCTCAAGATGTTACATTATATACACTGTAAGAGTTACCCTCCAGTTAAGACCTTGGGAAGAAAAGAATCATTATCTAAAGAATTCCTGAGAAGTATTACTAATATAGCAACACAAAACTCCTAGGCAACTGTGCTACTATATTCAGTTGAAGTACAATTGTATTCATAAATGGGAAGTTAAATAGATTAGTGCCCAAATGGGTTATAAGGAGAGTTTTTTATGTAGATTATTCATGTATTTAATTACCGTATTTTTCGCTCCATAAGACACACTTTTTTCCCCCCAAAAAAGGGGGGGAAATGTCAGTGCGTCTTATGGAGCGAATATGGAGCGGCCGGTCCGGTATTTCCACTGCCGCCGTGTCAGAATACCGGGCCGGCCGCTCAGCTCTACAACGGGACCTTATAGAGATGACGGCTGACCTTTGGGGAGGGAGGGGGAGCGGGTACCTGAATTTGACAGATACCCGCTCCCACTTCCGTGGAGTTGTTCTTTCATCTTACCCGTTCCTCTATCCAGCGGCGCGGTCTTCCCGGCTTCTGTAGTGTGGGCATGACAGACGGGTGCCAAGTGCGCATGCGCAAGAAGCGGTGCTTTTTGTGAATGGTAAGGCGGCACCTGGGACACATGACAGATCCCAGAAGCCGCCGGACCAATCACAAAGCGCAAGTGCTTCTTGCTCATGCGCACTGGGCACCCGGCTGTCATGCCGAGCGCCATTACAGAAGCCGGGAAGACAGCGCGCGGCTGGATAGAGGAACAGGTAAGATGAAAGAACAACTCCGCGGAAGTGGGAGCGGGTATCTGTCAAATTCAGGTACCCGCTCCCCCCCTCCCCAAAGGTCAGCAGTCATCCCCTGTGCTGTCCGCAGTCTCTGGTCATCCCCTGTGCTGTCCGCAGTCTCTGGTCATCCCCTGTGCTGTCCGCAGTCTCTGGTCATCCCCTGTGCTGTCCGCAGTCTCTGGTCATCCCCTGTGCTGTGTCCGCAGTCTCTGGTCATCCCCTGTGCTGTGTCCGCAGTCTCTGGTCATCCCTGTGCTGTGTCCGCAGTCTCTGGTCATCCCTGTGCTGTGTCCGCAGTCTCTGGTCATCCCTGTGCTGTGTCCGCAGTCTCTGGTCATCCCTGTGCTGTGTCCGCAGTCTCTGGTCATCCCTGTGCTGTGTCCGCAGTCTCTGGTCATCCCTGTGCTGTGTCCGCAGTCTCTGGTCATCCCTGTGCTGTGTCCGCAGTCTCTGGTCATCCCTGTGCTGTGTCCGCAGTCTCTGGTCATCCCTGTGCTGTGTCCGCAGTCTCTGGTCATCCCTGTGCTGTGTCCGCAGTCTCTGGTCATCCCTGTGCTGTGTCCGCAGTCTCTGGTCATCCCTGTGCTGTGTCCGCAGTCTCTGGTCATCCCTGTGCTGTGTCCGCAGTCTCTGGTCATCCCTGTGCTGTGTCCGCAGTCTCTGGTCATCCCTGTGCTGTGTCCGCAGTCTCTGGTCATCCCTGTGCTGTGTCCGCAGTCTCTGGTCATCCCTGTGCTGTGTCCGCAGTCTCTGGTCATCCCTGTGCTGTGTCCGCAGTCTCTGGTCATCCCTGTGCTGTGTCCGCAGTCTCTGGTCATCCCTGTGCTGTGTCCGCAGTCTCTGGTCATCCCTGTGCTGTGTCCGCAGTCTCTGGTCATCCCTGTGCTGTGTCCGCAGTCTCTGGTCATCCCTGTGCTGTGTCCGCAGTCTCTGGTCATCCCCTGTGCTGTGTCCGCAGTCTCTGGTCATCCCCTGTACTGTGTCCGCAGTCTCTGGTCATCCCCTGTACTGTGTCCGCAGTCTCTGGTCATCCCCTGTACTGTATCCGCAGTCTCTGGTCATCTCCTGTACTGTGTCCGCAGTCTCTGGTCATCTCCTGTACTGTGTCCGCAGTCTCTGGTCATCTCCTGTACTGTGTCCGCAGTCTCTGGTCATCTCCTGTACTGTGTCCGCAGTCTCTGGTCATCTCCTGTACTGTGTCTGCAGTCCATTAGTTCAGAATTTTTTTTCCCCTGTTTTCTGCCTCTAAAACCTAGGTGCGTCTTATGGTCAGGTGCGTCTTATGGAGCGAAAAATACGGTAAATCTGTGCAAGACTTGCTATATGATACATTATACTGTAAGGACCTCTAGCCATTCTATAACAAACACATTTATTCCTACTTTGAATTTTATGTCTATTCTACAACAAAGGTGTACCAAGCATGAGGTGTGCAACCAAATTTAAAGCAACAGAACAATCCAAACAGGAAGACTCAAAACAGACCTGGGAAGAGACACAGAATGCAGTAACACTGAAAAAGGGCAAAGGGCTCTTAGAATATAAAATGCCAGACACAAGGGCTTTGCCTGTGAGCCAAAAAGGTTGACTAGGGCCCCTGAAGGAGACACATTACCCATCTGGATGTGAAAAACAGCCCTCCACATCATGCAGAAGGCTTTCCAAAAGGGACTGGCATACCTCTGGCTTCAAGCCCCGCAGCTGGAACAAGACATAGGCTCAGAATGCCATTGTGTATGAACTAAGGAATGGATGAAGGAGCAGGGTGGGATTCCTTTGAACTTCCACAGACCTCCTACACTGAAGGTAGGCAAGTACTCTGGCTCTAATATTTTTAGAATGTGAACGAAAAAACCCACTATGATCACTGTAGTACACTGCCAGAACTACAAATTCAGTGCTGAACTCTCAGTGCTTACAGTACTGTGTGGGCTGAATGTAATTCAGTTTTACCTAAAAGAGCCAAAAGGTGGGACATGCATCAATAGAGGCAATGTATTTTTTATACAGCAAATGGCCCAAAATTGTTTTCACCTCGGAGATCAGCTGTAAAGCTGGTTTGTCTCTTGGTGGTTTACTTGTTCAGGTGGCTCACTGGTGCATCTACCATGTGAAAGGACCACAGATTAGTAAATTCCTTCTTAAAAGAAAAATACTCAGAGGAAGGGAGTTAAAGTCGAGCAGCAGGAGGGTCTTTTATAGCTGTAGGATCTCTAAAATACCAAAGGCTTGGGATGGCAGGCTGATCCTCCAATTACAAGGTAGAATGTACTATATCTTATTAGTCTGAAACAACCACCTGCATATCTGGCTCAGCTTCAGGAGACTGCAGGGACCCAGCCTCAAAAGGTAGACTGCTAGGACTCTACATCTGAATCCGAGACAAAAGCCACAAGGTCAATTTGAGCTGTGAACTCATATTGTATGTTCAAATCCAGACTATACAGTATACAAGATTGCACTTGGGAACTCTGCAGGCAGAATGCACCTAAGCACAAGCAAATAGAAGGTCTTGCGGACATGAGGGATTCTTTTGCCACATCAGTGACAGCCATACACTGATCAAAGTTAGGCTGGTCTAGCAAAACCAGGCCTAATTTTATTGTGTGGCCTCCTCCATTCGACAAAAGTTGATTTAGACTACGTCAGTCGAAAGGACATGCGGTTGAGCCTTTGATCATTGTAGTCTGATGGATTTGGGTGTTGTTCCTTATGGGGAGTGTATGGGCTGAGGTCACCTGTGGTAGCCGGAGTGTCCTTTGTGTGTCTTTGCAAGATATGTTGGGATCCCAAAGAGGGATTGCATTACAACTAAGCCCAAAGTGAGGCAAGGCCTAAAGTACTAACAAACCGAGGTAGCTTGCGCTGATGAGGATTTTAGACAGCTAGAGATGGCTGAGCCTCTGTAGATGGGCAGTGGAACAGACCAGAGATCCATGTGGGTCTTCAAGAACATGAGAAGCAGTTTCCTCCAAGCTGAATAGTAGGAAAGAGCATCAACCCAGTTCTCAATCCCTGAGCCTTAAGGGCTCGTTCACACTAGGCTGTTTTGCCAACGCTTGCCAAACGCCCCTATAGCGTTTGGCAAGCGTTGGTCCGGCGTTTGCGGAGCGTTATTAATGCTCGGCAAACGCTCCGCAAACGCCGCATGCGCGGTTTAGCAGCGGTTGCTAGGCGTTTGCCGAGCGTTAATAACGCCCCACAAACGCCTATAATGCAGTTTGAGTGGTGTTACCGCTCCGCAAACGCCCCGCAACCGCACCGCAAACGCCGGCCGGGCGTTTGCGGAGCGGCACCATAGACGAGGATAGGAGGCTTCAAAGCCTCCTGACTCGTCCAGAGGCGTCCGTTTTGCCGCGACGCAACGCAAACGCTCCCGTTAGAACAGCACCATGCGCTGTAATGTGCAGAATTGGCAGAGGCGTTTGAGAAGCGGTAAAAACGCTTACCAAACGCCTCTCTGCCGCCTGCACACAAGGCTAGTGTGAACGTAGCCTTATTCTTACCGTGGTAAACCGATGGAGGTGGGAATTTTAAAACTGTGCCCACGAGCGGAACACTGAGAAAGCTCCCAGTGCTTCAGCACAACCAGCCTCTCACTAAAAGACAAATGACACCTAGGGCTGTGCTTTAGCTCTGGACTCAGAAAGCACTCTGTGGCTAACAGCACACTGAGGTCTGGAAAACGAAACACAAAGCCCAGTGCCCAAAGGTCATGCTCTAGGTTAGTAAGTCCAGGTACAACCTCCAAAGTTAGCGCCGAGGAACAGTTAAGAGTTAGGATCGCAGTACACAGAGGAGCCTTGACGTAGACACCTTTGGCATACGCATATATTGGCAAATGTATGCAAACAACATCCTCTGTTTTTAACATGAATTGTTAAGACAGGGTCAATTTGGTTGATTTGCAGGCTAGCTGGTAAATGTGCTGGGAAATATTTTGCTTGTTTGTAATGCTACGGAAATACTGATCTGCGTAGCTACTGTGCAGAGGACAGCTCAAGCAGTGGTATAGCAAGGAATCTTGATTGAAGTCACAGGGGTAAAAACTACCAGTATTGTAGCTAGAATCTTGATTAAAGTCACCAAGGAACAATACCTCGAAGTTAAGGCTAGCAAAAATGTAACTATTTCAGTAGAACTGAAGAAAAGACATCCTACCTCCTAGGTAACTAGCAAGAAATCAAAGCATTCTGTGATGAGGAGTAGTTTGCAGGGGAGCTGGCTCTTGTTTGTTTGCACTGTTCAAAACTCCAGTAGTGGTAGTAAAGACTTTCTGAATTTGAGTCCTTTAATGGACAAACATTTTCATTGAGACAACCTATTATTGAACATACAAGCAAGACCTACCTGCAGTTGGTCCATTGGCTTGACCAAAGTAGCCCGGTGGGGGCATTGGAGGCATGACCAGATTGAAAGGTATAGGAATGTTCATAGCAGGTACATGGCTGGGTCCCGAACTAATCATGCCTATCTGATCATGCGTTTGAAAGTACATGTTTGAGGGTCGAGCTAGAAGAAAAACAAAGTGAACACATAAAAAAAAAGTTAACATAGAAAGTGGAACAGAAGGTCATCATGCATCTCTAGTCTCATTCTCCTAATCATTTGGCTTGACACTGGATCTCTGTGTTGTAGTAGTGCAGTGGAGAAAAACACCAAAAGGGAATAAATGGATTTGGATAGGGGTGAAATACAAAATTTGAGTTATTCCAAAGCAGTCATAAAAATGTGTGGGAACTTTCCAACCTAGTAAAATATAGAGAAAGCTAGTGACCAGGAACCTGGTATGGTTTAGTGTAATCCACCTTGCATTACAAACTTAACTTCTACAAATAATCATATTTTTGGCATCAGAGGCTACAAACATGATCCCTATATTTCGTTGTAGCCCCAGTGATTCTCTTTTATGTAAAAGTAATCCAGGCGAATAAGTAGCTGCTGGCCACCCCCAACCTGCTGCCCCCTTTACAGGCTCTCCCAAGCGAAAGGGGAGCCCAGTATGGATGCGACTGACGGCATTCGGCTCCCGCCACACAGGGAGAGGAACTGAAGTTCTTCCCACTGCGTGATGTTTGAAACAGCAAGCAACAATGATTTAGTCACTTCCTATTCCGGCTTTGTTTACTGGCCAGTTACCAGCCAGTGAAGCAGACCGATCTGTGTCTGATCAGCTGCACTGGAGCCCAAAGGAGAGATAGAATTCCTTGTAACAGCAATAAAAGTGATCAATTTTTTTTTTTTAAAGAAACATTTTCACTGTCAGACTTTGCCTGTAAGGCAAGTGGTTAAAATAAATTAGAAATATCAGCAAAATGACTGATGAATAAACCTCAATTCCATGAATAGCCCCTAAACTGAAACCTACTCTCAGGATTCTACAGCTAGCTGTGTTGCCTTCAACGAAGAGAAAACAAACATTTAAACAGCTACATCAGTTAAAAGTGCAAGAAGTTACCTTGACTGCTTCGATCATAAACAGACCCAGGAATTATAGCTTCTCGAGCATCATACATGGCAGTTGTCATAAAGCGGGCACCCTGCAAATAAAAAAATTATTAAAGCTTCAAAAAAAGGTACCATTAAGATCTATGACGCAAACTATCCATAAAATATACAGATAATAGCGCAAATAATTAGGTCTAAATGAATTTTTTCCTCCTCCCTCTCTTAGCAGTCAATATTTTTCATTTGCAGCACAAATAGCGTGTATTGATCGACTATGCCAGGCAGAGCTCTGTGAGCTCATCTCCGCATGCACAAGAATGGCGAGACTAAAAGAGCAGACCAAAGTGCCACTTTAAACTCTACGTAAATTCAAATGCTGTTAAAAAAAAGCTCCTTTTTTGCTTTGTTTATGTAGCTGTACAAAGGCTTTTTTTTGTATTGGTAAATTATTCCTAAAGGTCTGTTTATCTTGCCAGTTTCTGCTCGGTTTCTGAGGTCTTTTTATTGAGTGACCACCAACTCCCAATTTAGTAGTATGGTGGTCTCCCTATGCTTCAAACCAACCCACTGCATTAAAACCCTCTTGCTGGTTGACGGACAACTGTTCCTACCATTTAGCAGCTAAGAAATTTTGCAGGGCAGCTTGGCCTATTACATAAAGGGATCTACTGGTAGGATCAACAGGTTAACAAAGCAAGGTTGCTTGCACTGCTTTAGTGATACAAGTGAAAAACTGGATGAAGGAAAGGTAATTTTCAATGCAATATGACCTGTGTCGCAATTGTATAAACTGGATTATTTTTTTTTGTTTACAAACGTTTTTATTTTGTTTATTATCAAGAAATAGACTACAAAATAGCAGTACAACATAAAGTATGATATACAACAGGAACAAGGCATGTCTGTAATGTATATTTCAAATAGTACAACCATGAAAAGTAAAAAAAGAAAAAAAAGAGAAAAGAAATTAAGTACATGAGCAATATAGGTAGAAAGGTAGGCAGAGCTATATAGCTACCAGAAAAATGAATCAATCAACCAAAACATGAGTGGACCTTAGTCAGTTAGTAAATGCCTAAGAGGTCTCCAAATTTCCCATTTTCTGTCAAATAAGTGCATCTTATCCAATAAGGTGTAATGAATTCTCTCCATGAGCATCACTGCATCAACTCTATGCAGAACTGTGCCCATTGGTACCGTGAGGGATTTCCAATGGCGCTGTATTATTTTTTCGCTACAAAAGTGGACTTACCCTTTAAATGCTGGAATTATGTATGGAATTATGTCAGTGGAATACTGAAATACTGCACAGGGACAGAATTTAAAAAAAAAATTAAAAAATTGTAAATGCATTGAAAACCAATTAATCTGTTCCGGGGGTCAAAAAAAAAAAAAAAAAAAAAAAAAAAAGTCTTATTTGTTCAAAACTCTTTGTAACATGCACTTTAAAGGCATGGGGCCAGTACTATAAACTACCCAGGCGCAATGCATCCTGGGGAAACTTGCTTCGTATTGCGAAAAAAAATTTGTAAACGGAGGCATTATGTTCAATGGATTTTCATTTGTAAACCGAAAATTAAGTTAAAAAAGGCGTTCGTAAACCGAGGTGCGCCTGTATTATATTGTAAGTTCTAATGGGCAGGGCCCTCTGTTTCCTCTTGTACCAAATTGTATTGTAACTGTAATGTCTACCTTCATTTTGTAAAGCGCTGCGCAAACTGTTGGTGCTATATAAATGCTGTATAATAATATATACTGTATGTATATATATTCCTCAAACACTTTTGTCCAAGGGACAAAAGAGCACTGCATACAGAGCCCAGTGCTTAAAAGGTCACATTCCAGGTTTATTCCTCCCTGTTCATGAGCATACTCACTAGTGTGTCTGCAGGTGCAGAGTCCAAGGTCAGAGAGTCCATATGGTAATACAGGCTTAGCTTTTTACTATACAAGGGTGGTTTAAAAAAATATATCTCTCTTTATTGTGGAGTGTTGTCCAGGAATTAAATAATTCCAATATAGGAGATAAATATACACGCACACTTTATTTTTTTCTTTCTTCAATCTCATTTTTAATCCCTACATTTATATAATAAATGTATATTTTAATCTGATTGTATAATTCAGGTAGGTTATAACTAATTTTTATATATATGCATATAGGTTCAATGGTGATCTAGTTACAGGTGTTTTGATTTTGTTTAATTGCTGTCTTAATCAAGTGATTTATTATGCAATAAGCCCCACTGGTCCTTTAGCGGTTAAATCACTTTGTTAGTAGTGCACCAAAATGAAAATTCTAGACGCACTTAGCGGAAAACCAAAAAGGATTTTTTTAAAAAATATATCCAATAATGTAAAATAACTTATTGAAAGTGTATGTAT